>NW_021618980.1:0-7819 GCF_004785775.1 Grammomys surdaster | reverse complement strand
GCCGAGATCTGTGCAAAAGAGGTGAGCTAATACCTTGTTATTGTTCTATAGGTTTAATAATAATAGAAAAAGTGTATTAACAGCAGAAATCTTTTTTAAAATGAATTCTCTTATGGCCTTCCTCAATAAGAGTGAATCTGTTGCAGATTATATAATAATCTGAAGCAGGCCATCTCAGAAAGATCACTTGTTAGTATTCAGCTTGTCCTATAATGGCTCCTGAGAGCAAAGGATGTTGAACACTTCTTTTTGTGTGTGTGTGTAGTGATCTGGTATCTTTTTTTTTATTGGATGTATATTTACATTTCCTATGTTGTCCCCTTACCCCATCCCTCACCCACCCAGGAACCCCCAATCCCCTCACCCCTCCTCCTTCTTCTCTGTGGATGTAACCTCTATCTACCCCCCCCACTCCCACTTCCCCACCCTCAAAATTCCCACACCCTGGGGCATCCAGCCTTCATAAGGTCAAGGTTCTCTTCTTCCACCTATGCCCAGCAGGGCCCTCCACTCTTATGTATTCAGCTGAAGCCCTGGATCCCTCCCTAAGTGCTCCCAGGGTGGTGGTTTAGACCCTGGGAGCTGTGGTTGGTTGGTATTGTTGCTCTCCTCATGGTGCCGCAAATCCTTTCAGCTCTCCTTCAGTCTTCACTCTCTTCACTCTAACTCCTCTATTGAGATCCCCATGATCCCAATGGCTAGTTGTGAGCATCTGCCTCTGAGTATGTCAGACTCTTGAAGACCTCTGAGGAGATATCCATATCAGGCTCTTATCAGCATGCACTTCCTGACTTCCACATCAGCCTCTACCTTTGGTGATTGCACATGGGATAGATACTCAGGTGGAGTGGTCTTGAAACGGCCCCTCCTTCAGTTTCTGTCCCTCACTTTGTCTCCATATTTGCTCCCTTGAGTATTTTGTTGCTCCTTCTAAGAAGGACCTAATCACCCCCACTTGGTCTTCCTTCTTTATCGGCTTCATGTGGCCTGTGAGTTGCATCTTGGGCATTTCAAGGTTCTGGGCTACGATCCAATAATCAGTGAGTGAATACCATGTGTGTTCTTTTATGATTGGCTTACCTCACTCAGGATGATAATTTCTAGTTCCATCCATTTACCTAGGAATCTCTCGAATTCATTGTTTTTAATAGCTGAGTAATACTCCATTGTGTAAATATACCACATTTTTTAATCCATTCCTCAGTTGAAGGACATCTGGGTTCTTTCCAGCTCCTGGCTATTATAAACAAGGCTGCTATGAACATAGTAGAGCATAAGTCCTTGTTATATGTTTGAGCATCTTCTGGGTATATGCCTAGGAGTGGTATAGCTGGATCCTCAGGTAATGCTATGTCCAATTTTCTGAGGAACCGCCACACTGATTTCCAAAGTGGTTGCACCATCTTGCAGTCCCACCAACAATGGAGGAGTGTTCCTCTTTCTCCACACCCTCACCAGCATCTACTATCACCTGAGTTTTTAATCTTAGCCAATCTGACTGTTGTGAGATGGAATCTCAGGGTTGTTTTGGTTTGCATTACCCTGATGACTAAGGACACTGAACATTTCTTTAGGTGCTTCTCAGACATTCGAGTTTCTTCCATTGAAAATTCTTTGTTAAGCTCTATACCCCATTTTTTAATAGGGTAATTTGGTTGTCTGGAGTCTAATTTCTTGAGTTCTTTGTATATATTGGATATTAGCCCTCTATCAGATGAAGGATTGGTAAACGTCTTTTCCCAATTTGTTGGTTGTCGTTTTGTCCTATTGACAGTGTCCTTTGCCTTACAGAAACTTTGCAATTTTATGAAGTCCCATTTATCAATTCTTGGTCTTAGAGCATATGCCATTGGTGTTCTGTTCAGGAACTTTTCCCCTGTGCCCAAGTATTCGAGGGTCTTCCCCACCTTCTCTTCTATTAGTTTCAGTGTATCTGGTTTTATGTGGAGGTCCTTTATCCACTTAGAGTTGAGCTTTGTACAAGGAGATAAGAATGGATCAATTTTCATTCTTCTACATGTTGTCCTCCTGTTGAACCAGCATCATTTGTTGAAAATGCTGTCCTTTTTCCACTGGACAGTTTTAGCTCCTTTGTCAAAGATCAAGTGACCATAGGAGTGTGGGTTCATTTCTGGGTCTTCAATTCTATTCCATTGATCTTCCTGCCTGTCTCTGTACCAATACCAGGTAGGTTTTATCACTATTGCTCTGTAGTACAGCTTGAGGTCAGGGATGGTGATTCCTCCAGAAGTTCTTTTATTGTTGAGAATAGTTTTCACTATCCTGGGTTTTTTGTTATTCCTTATGAATTTGAGAATTTCCTTTTCTAACTCTGTGAAGAATTGAGTTGGGATTTTAATGGGGATTGCATTGAATCTGTAGATTGCTTTTGGCAAGATGTCCATTTTTATTATATTAATCCTGTCAATCCATGAGCATGGGAGATCTGTCCATCTTCTGAGATCTTCTTCGATTTGTTTCTTCAGGGACTTGAAGTTCTTGTCGTATAGGTCTTTCACTTGCTTTGTTAGATTCACACCAAGGTATTTCATATTATTTGCAACTATTGTGAAGGGTGTCATTTCCCTAATTTGTTTTTCAGTCTGTTTATCTTTCTTTTGTTTTAGAATGAAATGTTCTATAGATGTCTGTTAAGTCCATTTAGTTCATAACTTCTGTTAATGTCGAAGTATCTCGGTTTAGTTTCTGTTTCCATGATCTGTCCATTGCTGAGATTGGGGTGTTGAAATCCCCCACTATTATTGTGTGAGGTGTAATGTGTGTTTTGAGCTTTAGTAAAGTTTCTTTTATGTATGTAGGTACCCTTGCATTTGGAGCATAGATGTTCAGAATTGAGAGTTCACCTTGGTAGATTTTTCCTTTGATGAGTATGAAGTGTCCTTCCTTATCTTTTTTGATTAATTTTGGATGGAAGTCGATTTTATTTGATATTAGAATGGCTACTCCAGCTTGTTTCTTGGGACCATTGGCTTAGAAAATTGTTTTCCACCCTTTTATTCTGAGGTAGTGTCTGTCTTTGTCACTGAGGTGCGTTTCTTGTATGCAACAAAATTCTGGGTCTTGTTTGTGTATCCAGTCTGCTAGTCTGCGTCTTTTTATTGGGGAATTGAGACCATTGATGTTAAGAGATATTAAGGAAAAATGATTGTGGCTTCCTGTTATTTTTGTTATTAGAGGTAAAGTTATGTTTGTATAGTTATCTTCTTTTGGGGTTGTTGGAAGATTACTTCCTTACTTTTTCGAGGTTGTAGTTTCCCTCCTTGTGTTGGCACTTTCCATCAATTATCCTTTGAAGTGCTGGGTTTGTGGGAAGATATTGTGCAAATTAGGGTTTTGTCATGGAATATCTTGTTTTCACCATCTATAGTGATTGAGAGTTTTGTTGGGTATAGTAATCTGGGCTGGCAATTGTGTTCTCTTAGGGTCTATATGATGTCAGTCCAGGCTCTTCTGGCTTTTATAGTCTCTGGTGAGAAGTCTGGTGTAATTCTTATAGGTCTGCCTTTATATGTTACTTGACCTTTTTCCCTTACTGCTTTTAGTATTTTTTCTTTGTTTGTGCATCTGATGTTTTGATTATTATGTGACAGGAGGTATTTCTTTTCTGGTCTAGTCTATTTGGTGTTCTCTAGGCTTCTTGTATGTTTATGAGCATCTTGTTCTTTAGGTTAGGGAAGTTTTCCTCAATAATTTTGTTGAAGATATTTACTGTCCCTTTAAGTTGGGAATCTTCATTCTCATCTATACCTATTATCCTTAGGTTTGGTCTTCTCATTGTGTCCTGGATTTCCTGGATGTTTTGAGTTAGGAGTTTTTTTGCATTTTGCATTTTCTTTGACAATTGTGTCAATATTTTCCACTGTATCTTCTGCATTTGAGATTCTCTCTTCTATCTCTTGTATTCGGTCGGTGATGCTTGTGTCTATGACTCCTGATCTCTTTCTTAAGTTTTCTACCTCCATGGTTGTCTCCCTTTGAGCTTTCTTTACTGTTTCTATTTCCATTTTCAGATCCTGAATGTTTTTGTTTAATTCCTTCTTTGTGTTTTCTTGCATTTCTTTAAGGGATTTCTGTGATTCCTCTTTAAGGGCTTCTATCTGTTTACTTGTACTCTCCTGTATTTCTTTAAGGGAGTTACTTAATTCCTTCTTATAATCCTCTATCATCATCATGAGAAGTGATTTTAATTCTGAATCCTGCTTTTCAGGTGTGAAGGGGTGTTCAGGGTTTGCTATATTGGGAGAACTGGGCACTGATGATGCCAAGAAACTTTGGTTTCTGTTGCTTATGTTCTTGCGCTTGCCTTTCGCCATCTGGGTAACTCTAGTGGTACCTGCCCTCTCTGTGTAAGATTGGAATCTGTATTTCCAGTTATCTTGCTTATTGCAGAGCTCCTCGGATTCCAGAGGTCTCTGTGGTCTTATGCCCCTAATCTCCCGGGTGGAAGAACTCCTGGGACTCAGGCCACCTCTTGGATCTGGTAATCCTTCTGTTCTGAGTGCAGTGGCTCCTTGGCTGCTCTGAGTGCAGTGGGTTCTCGATGACTCAGGATTCAGTTTCAGCTGCTCTGAGTGCAGTGACTCCAGCTGCTCTGAGTGCAGTGGCTCCTCGATGACTCAGGATTCAGTTTCTCCACAGGACAGGAGCAGACCGGCTCTGTGTCTGCTCCAGCCCAAAGGACCAGGCAGGGGCAGAAGGGAAGTGGAATTCCGGAGGGGCGGGGTTTGGGTAGCTGCTGTGCCCTGAATGTCCCTGGCTCCCAGATGTATCTCTGGGGCTTAGGGAGTGAGATGGAGTTCTTACCGGCTGCTCTGAGTGCAGTGGCTTTTCTAGGATGACTCGGAATTTAGTATCTCCACAGGACATGAGCAGACCGACTCTGTGTCTGCTCCAGCCCAAAGGACCAGGCAGGGGCGGAAGGGCTGAACATTTCTTTAAGTGCTTCTCTGCCATTAGATATTTCACTTTAGAGAATTCTGTTTAAATTTGTACCTTGTAAATATTTCTTTCATTTCCTCAGATAAAGGGATGAGAGGAAAGGAAAGCCATACCAAGTTGGACAAGTACCTGGCTTGGGCTAAGCCCAAAGCATTCCTTTCTCTGTTCTAATTATTTCTGAGCCTAGATCTGAAAGCATCTAGCCTCTGTACAATCTTCCAAGGTAACTGGCTCAATCAAGCGTCTTTCAGTTTCTTGGCCTTATACTCTTCATTTCTCTCTTGGCCTTATAACAATTTCGGCAATATATTCTATTCTTCTGGCTCTTTCTGACTGCACATGTGTCTAGCTTGTTCTCTCTGCAACCTGGTTCTACAGCATTCTCACAGTAAAACACACACACACACACACACACACACACACACACACACCATTAGTTCACTCCTTATGCTGCCCTAAAGTAGCCTCTCTTTCTTGTTCTGTTCTTGTGTGAGTTGGGAATATCCTATCTCTGACTCATCTGTCAATTATTTCTCTGATTTTTTACTTTGTCTGCCCCTTAATTAGAAGTCACATTCAAATATGGCTGCTACTTTCTACAAATTAACCTTACCTTCATTGTTGGAGATTAAATGGTGTACTAAGGTGTGTCATTATTCCAGCCAGGTCATAGTGTATTCCAGGTTAGATCTGTATTACTGGTGGATCTTATTGACTTAGAAGGTTGTTCCATGTGATCCCTTCCCAAAATAACCATGTTGTTAGATTAAATTTCCCCTATGGTACCCCACACTTTAATTGGGTTTTTGTTTTGTTGATGTGTATTTTCTTGAGTTCTTTATACATTTTGGATATCAGTCGTCTGTGGATATGGCATTGATGAAGATCTCCCATTGTGTAGGAGGCTGCTTTGTCCTATTGATGCTATCCTTTGTGTTAAAAAGCTTTTCGGTTTCATGATATCCAATTTATTAGTTGTTGATCTTAGTGTCTAAGCTCTTAGTGTCTTGTTCAGGAATTTGTCTCCTGTTTGTGCTTTTTTTTGTTGTTCTTTTAAGGTTACTCATAAAGTTAAGCATTTTCCATTATTTGCATTATGATCTATACTGTCAAAATTCATTTGTTTTCTTAAGTTACTATGTTTTTAGATCAAAGTTCACTTGGGCTTACTTCCTGTGGATATATATTGCTTTTTATGGAGATTTTTATAAAATTGATGTTTAATTTAGAATAGTCCTATGTGATGAGCTTTCTTTTTAATTAGTTTTCTATATATAAGCACTTATATATCTGTTCTTTGATACTTATTTTAAAATTAATCATAAAAGGCATGGATTTTATTGTTTTGCTTTTATACAGATTTGGCTACTTTTTGATTTTCTTTCTGCACTCTGACATTGTACTTGTAGTCTCTATGTTGATCTGTGTCTCGGTTAATTGAGCTCAAGCATTGAGATACCATCTGATACTATTCAGTGTAACTTTTTACTTTTCAATGAAGTTTAGGAGTAATTTTTTTCAGGTAATTCTGTAAAGTTTGTCACTGGGATTTTGATGGAGATTATATAGAATTTGTAGTCTTTTTTTTTTTTTTTTGGTTGTGAACATTCTCACAATAATACATCTGTCAATCCATGGAAAGATTTTTCATTGTTTAGCACTTCTTTCAATTTATTTTGTTAATATCATAAAGGTTTAAGAATAGAGGTCTGAATATATATTCCTATATATTTTTATTCTTTTTAATAAAAATCTCTAAACACATATTCTAATGTGTTTTATCATTATTTTGAAATTATTGTGATTGTGATGATTGCTTTAATTTCTTTCTTTGAAAGTTCACTATTCATATATTAATAAAGTAATATATGATAGCTAGTAATAATCTTATATAGTTTTTTTTTATTTTCTTTGACTAAGAGTTTTGAAATGAAGCCATGTGGTCTGTTAACTATGGTATCGTGCTATCTTCAAATTGTAATAATGCAATTTCTGACTCCCTTCTTTGTATACTTTTTATTTTCTTTGATTTTAGCATATTTTGAATAAATATGGAGAGTCATGACCTTTATCTCATTCCAAAATTTAGAAGAAATATTTTGACTTTTTTCATGTGTTATGTATAGTGGTTCCAGTTTTATTGTTCTCATCCCTTTATCTGAGGAAACAAAAGAAATATTTACAAGGTACAAATTTAAACAGAATTCTCTAAAGTGAAATATCTAATGGCAGATAAGCACTTAAAGAAATGTTCAACATCCTTTGCTCTCAGGAGCCATTATAGGACAAGCTGAATACTAACAAGTGATCTTTCTGAGATGGCCTGCTTCAGATTATTATATAATCTGCAACAGATTCACTCTTATTGAGGAATGTGGAAAGCCGCGGCTTGTGCTGACAGCATTCGCTATTACAAGATGGCGCTGGCATCCGCTGCTCCTCCAAGTAAACAAGTAAACCGGGCATGTGCTATGGTAAAAGCGCGCCAAGTCACAGCCCATCCCGGGGCCTTTTGGCGGGTAACAAGTAAGCAGCCAATCAGAAGTGAACACGCTGCTCCAAGGGTATATAAGCAGTGCCTTTTCGGGGACCGGGGTCTTCCTCCTTTCATTAACAATAAAAGGTTTGCTGCGGAAGGATCCTGGTGTCCGCGTGCGTTCTTGCTGAGGAGACAATTACACATGGGTCACAGAGGAAGGCTATAAGAGAATTCATTTTAAAAAAGATTTCTGCTGTTAATATACTTTTTCTATTATTATTAAACCTATAGAACAATAACAAGGTATTAGCTCACCACTTTTGCACAGATCTCTGCAGAACTAGGAAGATATACTATCTTGTAGTAATGCTATATAGACAA
>NW_021618979.1:368-7306 GCF_004785775.1 Grammomys surdaster | reverse complement strand
CACACACACATCCACACGACACACACACACTACACCACACACACACATACACACACACCACAGACAACACATACACACACATACACACACACCACACACACACATATATGCGTAGACACCCAAACCCACATACACACACACACACACCACACACACATATATACATAGACACTCAAACCCACATACACACACATACACACACACCACACACACATATATACGTAGACACCCAAACCCACGTACACACACATACACACACATACCCCCCCCACACACACACACCTGTGTGCCTATAAGCCTGAGTCCAGAGCCTATAATACTCCAGGTTCTGCCCCTCTCCCTGGTCTTGTGGCAGCCACCTTCTCTTCTCTGTCTGCTGTGGTTTCCATAGAAACAGATATGGCCAGATGAGAGATCAGAAGGAGACAGAGCCTGACACTCCAGCCCTTAGACTTTTATATAATTAAAATGCATCACCAGACAAGGCCTCTGCAGAAAGGCAGAGAGAGTACAGGTCTGTGGGGGTCTCTGCCACCCAGGGTAGAAATCTCAAGCTGCCCCAAAGAACCAGCAATGGAAATGTTTTTTGTTCTTTTTTTTATTCATTCGTGATTAAGCTATTTATCTGCCCCCCACACTCAAAGATTATGAGTGATTAACAAAAATAAGTCCATTCTTGTTACTGAGATAGGATTTTGTTATATAGCCAAGTCTGACCTCAAATGCATGATAATCTTCCTACTCTGGCTTTCCATGTTCTAGGATTACAGTAATGTGCCACTATATCTGGTGTAGATAGTTATATTAGTGTATATTATAAATATGTATATATTTAATGCAAGCATATGGGAGTCAGAAGACAACTTGTTTGAGTCAGTTCTCTCCTTCTACCACATGGGTTATAGCGATCAAACTCAAGTTTGTCAGCTTTGATGGTATACACCTTTACTGGCTAAGCCATCACTCTGGCCTCACAGGAACACAGTTTAGATGAAAAGAAATCCCACACACAATTCCTCGGTAAAGATGCTCGCTTCTCAGACGAGGTGATCACACAAAACCACATATGGGAATCAATAATACTATGATAGCAGCCATGAAACCGGGTTCAATCCTAAGTAACATGACATAAACCATGAATGGTAGCAGGCACCTGTGATCTGGACACCAGCCAATTAGAAGCAGGGTGATCGGGAACTCACAGTCATCCTCAGCTAGATAGCCTGTCTGAAGCCAGCCTGTGCTAGTTGAGACTTGTTTCAAAAAAAAAAAAAAAAGAAAGAAAGAAAAGAGAAAGAAAAAGAAAAAAGAAAAAAAGAGGAGTGGGGACAAGAAGGCTCGATTGATGAAGGCACTTGCCACCAAGCCTGCTAGCCTGAGTAAGATCTCAGGACCCACATGATGGAAGGAGAAAACTAACACCTAGAAGCTCTCTTGTGTCTTCTGTGTCTGTGCCATGGCGTTTGCAAGCATGCGCACACGCACACACATAGATATTGAAATTGTCTTTATGGACATGCTGGGTTTTCCAAACTGTATAATGTGTGTGCGCCTCTCAGGGCGTCATGGACATCTGAGCTGAAGATGTTTGCTTTGCTCTTCCATATGTCTGCAAACACAGGGGCAAGCTCCTCACCCAGTAAGCTACTGCAGGCAGGATTTCTCTTCCTGCTTCACAGGGATTCTGGGTGTAGACAAAGAAGCTTCCTTCTGCTTGACTTCTGAATTCTGGCTCTCTGCTTCCTGCACCATAGGCAGCCACCTCTCCTTGATGCTGTACCCTCCACACACCCTCTCTCTTTCCCAGCCCATTCTACCTGTTAAGTCATAGATTCCCTCTCCACAGATGCGACAAGATTTACATCAAAAATATTCAGAAGCTTGGTATGGTAGTACACACCTTTAGCCCCAGCACTTGGGAGGCAGAAACAAGCAGATCTCTGTGAGGTCAAAGCCAGCCTGGTCTATATAACAAGTTCAAGACCAGTTAGGACTATACACCAAGACCCTGTCTCAAAACAAAATTAGAAAAAAAAAATCACATCCTGAATGAAAGGACATAGGTATTTTTGCCAGGTCAGAGCTTCCTACACCAGTGTAATTCTTACTACATAGAACTTATGGTATTAGGATGGTACTAGGTACTAGAATTAATGTAAAGTTGACTAAAATATATAAGTGAGGTTGAATAGATGTCTTGGTAAGTCAAGGCATTTGTTTCCAAGCCTGATGAACTAAGTTCATTCCCCAGGTATCATATGATGGAAGGAGAGACTCCTGAATATCATCCTCTGGCCACCACAAGTGTGCCATTGTGCATGTGCACCCTGCAACAGACACCATACACACACACCAAATAAATAATTGTAAGAAAATACATACCCATAATATATGCAAACTGCCATTTTATGTATAAAGGGCTTGAGGTATGTGTGGATTTTAGCATACGCGGGAGTCTTAGAACAGATCCACCATGGACACTGAATCATGACAGTAAACATAAAATACCTACAGTGTGTGCTGGACATTGGAATGGGCAGGTAGAACCAGAGAAAATCTTCATCCTAGTGCCATTACTTTATCCTTCAGTGAGCAGAAAGTAATGAGAGAGAGAGAGAGAAACAGAGAGAGAGAGAGAGAAAGAGAGAGAGAGAGACAGAGACACAGAGACACAGAGACAGTGACACCGAGACAGACAGAAAGACAGAGACAGAGCGACACATGGCATACAGGGAGACAGAGACAGAGAGAAGCAGAGACAGACAGAAAGACAGAAATAGTAGAGACACACAAAACACAGAGATAGACAGAGATAGAGAGACACACAACACACAGGGAGACAGAGACAGAGAGACACAGGACACACAGAGAGACAGAGACACATGACACAGAGAAAGACAGAGATAGAGAGACAGACATAAAGATAGAAAGAGACAGATACACAACACACAGAGAGACAGAGACACACAACATACAGAGAGACAGAGACATACAACACACAAAGGGACAGAAACACATGACAAACAGACAGAGACAGATGGAGACAGAGGGAGGGCTTCAGGACAATTTTTGTAGCAAAATAAACAAATCAGGACAATAGAAGGGAGGTAAATGTGGGATGAGCATTTTGCCTTCCCTGGGAAGAGCTACCTGGGAATCTGCATTTGCAATTGTAGAGAGCTGTCAATCTTCTTATCCTTCTGTAAACGGTGATCTTGACTGTAAATCTGACTGGATCTGTAGTCAAGTGAGAGGTAAGATGCTAGACACAGCCGGGCAGTGGTGGCACACACCTTTAATCCCAGCACTTGGGAGGCAGAGGCAGGTGGATTTCTGAGTTCGAGGCTAGCCTGGTCTACAGAGTGAGTTCTAGGACATCCAGGGCTACACAGAGAAACCCTATCTTGAAAAACTTTAAAAAAAAAAAAAAGAAAAAAAAAAGATTCTAGACACACTGTGAGAGCTTGTCTTGAGCAGGCCACTTGAATTAGGAAGGTCCATCACCTTTCAGTGACGGCCAGCTATGAGGAGATCCCAGGGAAAGCTGGCTTTCTGCCCCACTGCCTTCAGATCTTGCTGCTGAGTTTAACTATCTTGTTGTTGGCAAGTTCGTCTGCTTACCTCTTAGTCCATCTGCCCAACCACTGCTGTCACACAGTCAATCCTTCACAGCCATCAGAACCCAGCTCCTTTGTCTTCCCAACATGGACTGAAGACCAGTGGCTCTCCAGGAACTGTCCAGACCAGGATTAGACCTTCGAGGCATCCAGCCTCGTGGACTGTAAAGCTATCGGGTACTTGGCCTCTCCAGTGTGCAGACTGCCACTGTAGAAACCCAGGTTTTATTGTGCAAACTATATCTTCTCATAAATTTTGTTTTGTTTTGTTTTGTTTTTTAAGACAAGGTTTCTTTGTGCAACAGCCCTGGCTCCCCTAGGCTTGCTCTGTAGACCAGACTGATCTCGAACTCACAGAGATCCACCTGCCTATGCCTCTCAAGAGCTGGGATTAAAGGCGTGTGTCACCGTGCCTGGCCTAGTACGTTGCTTTCTATCAGCTCTCTTCCTCTCCTGATGACTGATTAATACACCCCTCCCATTCTGGTATCTATGCAGTCTGAAAAACATTCTTTTAGAAACTCTGCCCATACTATGACAGGTACAGGGTTAAGCAAATTGCAAATAGCACCTATTAGGATCCTTATCATAATCCAGAAACACATATTCTCTATTTCTAGATGGAAAAACTAGGGACTGTTGACCCTTGATCTTGCGGTTTTGTCTAATATTCCCCACACCAAAATACTACTGGGAATTCTAACCTACAATATAATCTGGAAAGTTCTATCTCCTGTGTCTCTCAGCCTCACTCCTATCAGCTTCAGTTTCCATAGCAACAGGCAGAGCCTGCCTGCGTCACTAAGAGCAGAAGATGCTCCTAAGCATACAAAGCAGACTAATGGATGCCAGAGCAGCCAAGCCGGGGGAAATTGCGGGTCTGATGCACCCCTGCCTGGGATTCTGAT
Organism: Grammomys surdaster; assembly: GCF_004785775.1. Lineage (NCBI taxonomy): Eukaryota > Metazoa > Chordata > Mammalia > Rodentia > Muridae > Grammomys > Grammomys surdaster. The sequence goes on along the minus strand of NW_021618979.1, from coordinate 2,781 downwards.
CTGAAACAGACATAGCTATAATATAAATACAGACATGTATGTGATTATGTATGCAGGTAAATAGATGTGCATATACATATGTCTGTATCTTTTCAATCATATTCCATGTATACATAGATTTACCATATATGGACATCTGGTCATGTTACCTTCGCTGGAGAATACTGTATTGGGATAAGACACAGTGTGACAGGTCAGAGGTCCTTCAAGTCAAGATTCGGCATTTTATAAAGAGGAAGAAAACAGTTGTGTGTATAGGAATTCTGTTGAGAAGTCTATACTTATATATATATGTATACATACATATGTATGTATGTAATGTATGTATCTATGTATATATGTATGTGTGTGTGTATGTATGTATGTATGTATGTATGTATGTATGTATACACACACATGCTGGGGAGGTAGCTCCATGGATAAGTTGTTCACTACACGAGTATGAGGACCTGGGTTCGGATCCCCAGAATTTACATAAATCTGGGCACAGTAGCATGTGCGCTTCCACTGTGAGACTGGAGGCAGAGACAGAAGAATCCGCAGGAGCTCGTGGGCCAGCTAATCTCTATAGTATAAGTGCTACACACTCAGTAGAAATGGTACTTAGAATTTCGATCTTTTTTTTTTTCCTGATTGCTAATATGCACCATGACACTCTGACAATGCTAGGCTGTGGCAATGAGTTGAAGTTCCCAGTCACCAGTCACTCATACGATTAAGAGAGTATGCAACAGATAGTGCGTACTACACCAGTGTGGTGTGTGTGTGTGTGTGTGTGTGTGTGTGTGTGTGTGTGTGAGAGAGAGAGAAGGCACGAGTGTACATTGAGAAAAGAGCCTAGGGTTTTATGCATGCTGAGAAGATGTTCTACCACTGAGCTATCCATCCCCAGCCCACCAACACGTCTTTTTATATATTGTATTTTGTATCTTCACAAGCTAGCCTGTCTATAACATGCATACACAAAGCATTCCACACCCTATTATAAAACAGGCTTTGTGAAGGAGGAGTTGTACAGCGCTGCGGAACACTAAGTGATCCGAGCGTGTGGACTCAGATGAGATGGAGTCAGTAGGTTAGCTGTATTAAATCCAGTTTCTCAGAGTGGAGGTGTGGTGTATACATGTGTCTATACAGGTGAAGAGGCTAGAGGTGGATGAATATTGCACACTCTTCCTGTCTCTTTTTGCCCCATAAGTTGCTGGGGTCACAGACAAGTGGGGCTACCTTCAGCTACCTTCAGTGGGTCCTAGGAACTAAACTCAAGTACTCTTGCCCATTAAGGCATCTTTCCAATATCTCTCTCTCTGTCTCTCTCTCTCTCTCTCTGTCTCTCTCTCTCTCTCTCTCTCTCTCTCTCTCTCTGCTTTGGTTTTTCGAGACAGGGTCTCTCTGTGTAGTGCTAGTTATCCTGGAACTCCCTCTGTAGTCCAGGCTGGCCTTGAACTCAGAGATCTGCCTGCCTCTGCCTCCCTCTGCCTCCCAGAGTGCTGGGATTAAATGTGTGCACCACCGCCACCCTCATCTGGCTCTCTCCAGACTCCTAAATGCACATTCTCAATGTAAAATGTTTGCAGTGCTGGGGTTTATAGTGATGTCACTCTATCATAGGTTGGAAAGCCAGTTATATGGGGAACAGACACAGACAAGGTCTGGGAACATGGCTCAGGGGGAAGGAGCACTTACCTTGGGCACCTGACAATCTTGATCCCTGGAGCCCACAGTGAAGGTGAGGGATGAGCTATTTCTGAGAGATGTCTCCTGACTTCCACACGTGCATTGCAGTCACATACGCCATGCGCTTGCATACGCAGGAATGATACATAAACTTTCTTTGTAACCTTTACTACTGTTCACAGAATCTTCACTATGACCCAGAGATGCAGAAAGCAAATGAATAAGAGATAAGAAAACCACTCTAGAAACATGGGAACACAAATGGACAGTGTGAGTGTGGTTTTGAATATTCAGTAGGCACACTATCTTTTCAAGGTAGAGAGATGGCCGGGACGGTGGCTCAGCCATTAAGTCACTTGCCATGAAAGCATAAGAACCAGAAGTTGGATTCTCAGTACACATGTAAATGCTGGGTGGATACGGCAGCTCACGAGTAATTCCAGATCCCCAGAGCAAGGAGCTAGCAGGGAGAGTCATATCTGCAACCCTGTCTCGTTGAACAAGGTGGCAGAGTAATGGAGGTTAAAACCCAACATCAAGCTCAGGCCTACACACACACACATACACACATGCCACAAACACGCCACAAACACACCACACACACATACAAACACACACACATCACACACACATACCACAACACACACTACACACAACACACACATACACACACATACCACACATACATACCATACACACCACACACATACCACATACACACATACACACACACACA
>NW_021618979.1:0-268 GCF_004785775.1 Grammomys surdaster | reverse complement strand
CACACACACATCCACACGACACACACACACTACACCACACACACACATACACACACACCACAGACAACACATACACACACATACACACACACCACACACACACATATATGCGTAGACACCCAAACCCACATACACACACACACACACCACACACACATATATACATAGACACTCAAACCCACATACACACACATACACACACACCACACACACATATATACGTAGACACCCAAACCCACGTACACACACATACACACACATACCCCCC
>NW_021618978.1:0-1202 GCF_004785775.1 Grammomys surdaster | reverse complement strand
CTGTTTTGATTCTTTTCCTTCAGAGCTATGATCAAAGGTTTACTCACCACAGAGATGGTGCCAAGAACAGGACAAAGAAACTGTACTACTCAAGTATAGCTTAGTGAGATAGATTTCTCTTCTTCATGATTCCTTGACCTTGAAGCAAATCTTGCTTCAAGATTGACTCAGAGACACATACAAAGCAAGGAGGTATCTCTTCTGGTCAGGGTGGAGTGTGGAAGGGGAGAGTGAGGGACACAGGAGTCAGTGTGGAGACTGTGGTAGCTGGAGGAAAATCATAGCATGAGATCTCTGAGCTTGTCCCTGTAGTTATAGGTTGAGGAGCTATCTAATTTGCCAGAACAATACTCCCTGAACCAGCACTGTTGATGTGCTTTGTACATAATGTGTTCCTGTCATTAATTGACAGCTTAGTCCCCAGCTGGTGGTCTGGGCACAGGAAAGTTATTGGATCCTAAGAGCTCTGCCTTCATCCACCGAGGAATACTTTGGTGGATACTTTCACAACCATTTAATCCTGTGACTGTGATATGAATGCACCCGTAGGAAACATCCCTATACATGGGCTTGTGGCTGTGCCCCATTACAACTTTGTAGCACCTGAGACTCGAGATTTTCAAATACTCTCACATGCCAAGTATATTCTTCTTCATTTAAAGTTAGACATATAAAGAATGTTATGATGCTGTCACTGGAAGTGGTGGCAAGTAGAAGGTGGAGCTGAGTTGGAGGATGTATGTTGCTGGGGACAATGCCCTGAAAAGAAGTGCCTTGTCCTCAGCCCTCTTCAGTTCCACTTCTCCTGCTTCTTGGAGACCATGAGATGATCAAGCCTCTGCTGCTGCAACTGTGATGATCACCTTGCTTCAAGTCTAAAGCAACAGGTCGAGGGGACCCAGATGTGAGCTGAAACAAATCATTCTTTCCTTACATTGTTTCCCTACTTTGCCACAGTAACAAAACAAAACAAAACAAAACAAAAACAAAGGTAGAAAAACAATGACCACAGAAAAAAGCCATCTAACTTACACAGCTATACGAGGCAACCTGGGACTTCTGATCACCTTGGCTAAACGGCTTTTGTGAGGCCTCCCTCTTCCCCTCTGAACTTTCCTCACTCTTGTTTATTACACCTGAGACACACCTGTGCATGTTGCTGCCCTCCCCTCTGCCCACAGCATTCTTCAACCTTGACAGGC
>NW_021618977.1:0-1003 GCF_004785775.1 Grammomys surdaster | reverse complement strand
CTCTGCTGAACAACCCCTATTCCTAGCAGCAAAAGGAAGGTCTTAGGACACCACCACATCTGGCTGGACTGTAGTTTCCTCTCCAGTATAATGGAGCAGAGGCCTTGAATGAGTCCTATTGTTTCTGACCATCCACTCAAGTGAACTTAGGTTCTTGCTGATTATGAGCAGTGTGATCTTCTCTGCATGGCTGCTGGTCTGCTGGTCTGCAGTTTGCTGGTCTGCAAACTGATGGTGCTGGTGCTGCAGCTGCACTCAGGGTCTTGGTCCTATGGTCCTTTGTCCCTGCATCACCCATATTTGTGTTTTAAGTGTGACTGTGTGGCTTGGCAGTAACCAATATGCTGGGCAACTGTCAGTCAGTCTAGTAGTTCTGGCTACCTAGCAGCAAAGGCAGAGTCGACAGGAGCTGCTTCCTGGCCCAGGCAACCATTTATATGAAACCTCTGCCTTCATGCTCTTCTTTGTGCTGGTCTAGACATGGTAGGTGCTGGATATAGTACTCGAGTGCCAGGTGTCTTGAGGACATCCCTTCTTCTACTCAGGCCACATTACCCTGTGTTTGGGGGAAGTGCTGGAGGTGCTGGTTATGGGTACCCTCTGCTTGGATTTCTTCTGGCTCCAGTTTGCTGGCTTTGGCAAGTTCATGCAGGACTATCCGGTGTCAGGGGCAGACCTGTTTATAAACTGAAGGCCTAAAACGAGTCATAGGCCAAAAAAACCAGCACTAGGCCTGACATACATGCCTGCCAAACAAAAAGTCTTGGGTCTCTGTGGAAAAACACTGAAACAGATGTCTAGAAGCTATTGTAAACAAGCATATTTGGTGGAAAATTGTCAGGCTGAATAGTCATAGACCTTGTAGATAGGTAACCTTGGTGGATTGTACCAACTTAAATAAGGACAAGAAAATCATAGGTGGAGTCATAGTGATCTGTCCCCTGAACCTTAACCCAGTTGACACTCTGTTCTGGAAGGTATCTCTACTACCCCTGAACACCTA
>NW_021618976.1:0-1230 GCF_004785775.1 Grammomys surdaster | reverse complement strand
TAGGGAGGAGAAGAAAGATCTGGAGATATCATGCTGTTCACCAGTTCAGGCAGTGCAGAGGAAGAACAGGTAACCAACACCAGAACTTCTAGTGCTAGGAACCTGTCACTTTCTTCAGGTTGTCTAGGATGCCTCTAGACAGGCAGTATGGCAGAAGTTAACTCTATAAAAATTCATTTTAAAAAAAAGCCTGACATGCATAGTGGAGAAAGGGCCAACAAACCCCGTCTCCATCTCCATCAGCTCTTGCATGTCTCCATGGCTAACACTTCAGAGAGCTTCTGATTCTCCTGACAGGACTCCTGCCAAAATCTCAGACGTCAGGATAGAGGGACAAGCATAGCGATGAGGCTTTTGTCATGTATTGGTGGAGTGCTAGGATGTCGGGGAGGTGCAAATCCTGGTGGGAAAGAGCTGGGAACATATCTTCTACAAGAAAGCCATTCTCTCAACTTACACAAGCTCCTTCCTTTTGTTCTCCATATTCAGCCTCTTGATACTGAACACATTGTTTTAGCTGATGAACCCAGGCTTTGAAGATGGACTACAGCCAAGAAGCCTGGCTACCAAAAGGACAAGTCACATCTTTAGGAAATACATGAAAAGCACTTATGCACAGGAGTAAAGTGCAAGGACGGAAGTCTCATCAGGCATTCCAGCATACAGAGAGTCTGACAGATTCAGGTCAGAGGTTACCTCTGAACACTAGAAGAGGAAGAAGACCCCACTCCACAGAAGAAGCCTGTTGCTGATGCCGTTGCAACCAGGACTATAATTTTGAAATTTTATCTCTTGGATACTGGGTTCAGGAGTCTTGTGCTCAGGCATCCACGGTCCAACTGTCCTACCTCTTTTGGTAGAACTTTCCAAGTCCTGACATTGTGAGTTTCATGTGTTGTTGGTATCACACTTGACACATGGGCTAAGAAAGATTTTTCTCCTATAAGGGTATAGAAATAGGCTGCACCCACAGTTGATATTAAAACTGCAGTTCTGTTCTTTGTGGTTATTGACCCTTTTCAAACTTGTTTGGGAACAAGGATCAGAGCTTGATATTTCCAAGATTCGCCCTTATGAAATTCAGAATCCCACAGCTCAAAAGAGTACAGAATGAATCCATAGACAAGGTATCTGACATAACAATTTTACAGATTTGTTTATAGGTCCAGGACTCAGACACATGAAACCTACAGAGAATCATTAAGGGATTCCAACTTTAGAAACTGAGAG
>NW_021618975.1:0-1579 GCF_004785775.1 Grammomys surdaster | reverse complement strand
CATGCTTATTATAATCCTGGCACTGGAGAAGTAGAGCCCAGAGAATCAGTAATCATCCTTGGCAACATATCTAGTTGGAGGTCAACCTGGCTACCTAAGGCCCTATCTCAAAATACATAGATAGATATAGACATGCATGTGGATACACACACATACATATATATTATATCCATGCCTATGGCCTTCCATCTAGCCAGATGTCCCTGGCATCTCATCTAAGAACCATCCTTCCTGTGACCCAGCTTCAACCTGATCAATGCCTCTGACAACATTTAGGCAAAACAAACCTGACTCTTTCACTGGGTTACTTGGGAGGGGAAATCGATGACCCCTGGGGGTGGTCCTGACTGTCGATCATGTCTACTGTAAAGACCACTCAGAAATTACCTGGCAGTACAAATGTTTCTGGGCATCCTCATGGAATTGGTCCATGGAATATCAAAACCTTCCAGTGCTGAATGCCGTCGAATATAATGGTGCATGTTTGCAAATAACTCACCCTCATCCTCTTGAGACCTTTAGCTCAGTTTAGAGTTTCATGCACTTAATAAAACTTAGATGCTATGGAAATGGTCAGTATCCCACATTGTGTCAGAAATAATTCTATGAAAAAAACCTATACACATGTTGGATTTAGTTGTATTTATGGTTTTAGGTGGGTCACTCCATCGATTCTTATGCAACAATGTACTAACAATCTACAACTCAGATCACTGATATGAATGAAACTTGATGACTCTATGTTTACACGGAAGCAGGTTTGTTTACATCTGTTACATCTCAGTGATGTTCATGCACAGGTATAGTAACTGCACTTGTTTGAATGCTGAGAACATAATGACAACAAGGAAGTAAGACAGGAACTCTTATGATAACTGATCTACAGCTGGATGATAAGCTTGTGTTCATTCTGAAGATTCACTGTAGATGTATTGTTTGAACTAGAATGTCGGACTCACTACAGGGAAAAGGTGCAACAAGTCATGCTACCATGACAGAGCATCATCAGCTCCCACTTTGAGCCTATGGGCAGTTAGTGTACTTGGGGACAGTTCAACTTTCTTCAGTGGTGCAGCCACCTATGGGTTACTCATGTTCCAATAAATGTCCCCCATACCCATAGTGGTCGAAGTATCCATAATTCCTTCCAAGTAGGAAGGGGTTTCAGAGGAGCACATAGACACAAGAATAAGAAAGGAAGGAATTAGATTTCCAAAGAATATTTTAGAAATAACAAATTAAATAGGATGTCAACTTGACATGTTCAACATGTGGGAAGAACATTTTTTAAAACACTTATAGCCTTAGCTGAAGACACAACTATACCACTCCTGGGCATATACACAAACGATGCTTCAACATATAACAAGAACGTGTTCTCCATTATGTTCATAGCAGGCTGACTTAATACCCAGAACCTAGAAACAACCCAGATGTTCCTCAACAGAAGAATTGATACAGAAAATGTAGTACATATATATAATGGAATACTATGCAGCAATTAAAAGAAAAGCAATGACTTTAAGAAATCCACAGAAAAATGGATAGAACTTAAAAATTATCATCCTTAGTGAGGTAA
>NW_021618974.1:2057-3000 GCF_004785775.1 Grammomys surdaster | reverse complement strand
TGAGGGTTGTTTTGATTTGCATTTCCTTGATGACTAAGGATGTTGAATATTTCTTTAGGTGGTTTTTGACCGTTTGAGTTTCCTCAGTAGAGAATTCTTTGTTGAGCTCTATACCCCATTTTCACTAGGATTATTTGATTGTCTGGAGTATAATTTCTTGAGTTCTTAGTATATATTTAATATTAGCCATCTATCAGTTGTAAGATTGGTGAAGATCTTTTCCCAATCTGTTGGTTGCCACTTTGTCCTATTGACAGTGTCCTTTGCCTTAAAGAAGCTTTGCAGTTTTATGAGGTCCCATTTGTCAATTCTTGATCTTAGAACATAAGCCATTTGCTGTTCTCTTTAGGGAAATTTCCCCTGAGCCCATGTGTTCAAGGCTCTTCCTCATTTTCTCTTCTATTAATTTCAGTGTATCTGGGATTATGTGAAGGTCCTTGATTCACCTGGACTTGACCTTTGTACAAGGAGATAAGAATGGATCAATTTGCATTCTTTTACATACTGACCACTGGACAGTTTTAGCTCTTTTGTCAAAGATCAAGTGACCATAGGTGTGTGGGTTCATTTCTGGGTCTTCAATTCTATTCCACTGATCTACTTGCCTGTCTCTGTACCAATACCATGCAGTTTATTTTAATCATTATTGCTCTGTAATACAGCTTGAGGTCTGGGATGGTGATTCCCCCAGAAGTTCTTTCATTATTGAGAATGTTTTTTGCCATCCTAGATTTTTTGCTATTCCAAATGAATTTGCAAATTGCTCTTTCTAACTCTATGAAGAATTGAATTGGAATTTTAATGGGGATTGCATTGAATCTGTAGATTGTTTTGGACAAGATGGCTGGTTTTACCATATTAACCCTGCAATCCATGAGCATGGGAGATCTTTCCATCTTCTGAGATCTTCTTCAATCTTTTTCTTCAGGGACTTGAAGTTCTT
>NW_021618974.1:0-1957 GCF_004785775.1 Grammomys surdaster | reverse complement strand
TTTCACTTGCTTGGTTAGAATCACACCAAGGTATTTTATATTATTTGTGACTATTCCGAAGGGTTTCATTTCCTTAATATCTTTCTCAGCCTGTTCATCCTTAGAGTAGAGGAATGCTACTGATTTGTTTGAGTTACTTTTATAACCAGCCACTTTGCAGAAGTTGTTTATCAGGTTTAGGAGTTCTCTGGTGGAAGTTTTGTGGTCACTTAAGTATACTATCATATCATCTGCAATTAGTGATATTTTGACATCTCCCTTTCCAATATGTATTCCTTTGACCTTTTTTTTATTTTCTAATTACTCTGGTAAGACTTCCAGTACTATATTAAATAGGTAGGGAGCGAGTGAGCAGCCTTGTCTAGTCCCTGATTTTAGTGGAATTGCTTCAAATTTCTCTCCATTTAGTTTGATGTTGGCTACTGGTTTGCTGTAAATTGCTTTTACTATGCTTAGGCATGTGCTTTGAATTCCTGATCTTTCCAAGACTTTTAACATGAAGGGATGTTTAATTTTGTCAAATGCTTTATCAGTATCTAGTGAGATGATCATGTGATTTTTCTCTTTTGAGTTTGTTTATATAGTGGATTATGTTGATGGATTTTCATATATTGACCCATCCCTGCATCCCTGGTATAAAGCCTACTTGATCATGATGTCTTGATGTGTTTTTGGATTCGGTTTGTGAGAATTTTATTGAGTTTTTTTTTTACATTGATATTCATAGAGAGTTTGGTTTGAAGTTCTCTTTCTTTGTTGAGTTTTTGTGTGGTTTAGGTATGAGCATAATTGTGGCTTCGTAGAACAAATGGGGTCGTATTCCTTCAGTTCCTATTTTGTGGAATAGTTTGAAGAGAGTTAGTATTAGGTCTTTCTTGAAGGTCCGATAGAATTCTGCACTAAAACCATCTGGTCTTGGACTTTTTTTGGTGAGGAGACTTTTAATGACTGCTTCTATTTCTTTAGGGTTTATGGACCTGTTTAGATGGTTTATGTCTGTCTAGAAAATTGTCGATTTCATCCAGATTTTCCAGTTTTGTTGAGTATAGGCTTTTGTAGCAGGACCTGACGTTTTTTGAATTCCCTCAGTTTCTGTTATAATGTCTCCCTTTTCAGTTCTGATTTTATTAGTTTGGATAATGTTTCTGTGCCCTCTGGTTAGCCTGGGTAAGGGTTTATGTGTCTTGCTGATTTTCATAAAGAACAAGCTCCTGGTTTTGTTTTGTCTTTGTGTAGTTCCTTTTGTTTCTACTTGGTTGATTTCATCCTTGAGTTTGATTATTCCCTGCCTTCTACTCCTCTTGGGTGTATTTTCTTCTTTTTGTTCTAGAGCTTTTATGTGTGCTGTCAAGCTGCTAATGTATGCTCTCTCCAGTTTCTTTTTGTAGCCACTCAGAGCTTTCCTCTCAGCACTGTTTTTATTGTGTCCCACAAGTTTTGATATGATGTGCCTTCTTTTTCATTGGATTCTAAAAAGTCTTTGCTATCTTTCTTTATTTCTACCTTGACCAAGTCATCATTGACTAGACCGTTGTTCAGTTTCCATGTGTATGTGGGCTTTTCATTGTTTTTGTTGTTATTGAAGGCCAGCCTTAGCCCACAGTGATCAGATAGGATGCATGGGATTATTTTAATTTTCTTGTATCCATTGAGGCCTGTTTTGTGACCAATTATATGGCCAATTTTGGTGAAGGTACCATGAGGTTCTGAGAAGGAGGTATATATATTGTTTTAGGATAAAATGTTCTAAAGATATCTGTTAAATCCATTTGGTTCATACCTTCTCTTAGTTTCACAGTGTCTCTGTTTAGTTTCTGTTTCTATGATCTGTCTTTTGCTGAGAGTGGGATGTTGAAGTCTGAGAGTGCTGTTGACTATGGGGACTTTGGAAGTTGAACTAAAGGTACTTATTATTATACTATGACTAGGTATGGCCCCCATAGTCTCATGTGTTTGA
>NW_021618973.1:219364-227246 GCF_004785775.1 Grammomys surdaster | reverse complement strand
GAAGAACTCTAACAGTGGCTTCTTCCTTTATTTCCATCCTGCTACCAGCAATAAGTTTCACAGTGTATGTTTACCATACCAGGGATGTATTGCAGCAGGTTTGTGGCAAATGTATTTGTTTACTCTTACTCTTCTGTACCTTCTATTAGCTGTGAGATGATGAGGAAAGAAGCCACCCCACAGGCCCATAGAAAGAACCTTCCTTCCAAACTATCCTCTCTCTTTTAGTTTTATTGTTGCTTCTTGAGATCATGAGTTTATTATAATGTTTCATGTTTTTCTCCACACTTTCTGTGTACCCATTCTTGGTATTTTATATTCATATCCTCCTATTTTGATTTTTTTTATAGCGTGCATATGCATGTTTATATATTTTACATATAAACATTTCATTCTGTACAATATTACTTGTATGCTTCTTTTCAGTGTTTATTATTAGAATTTTAACTGTCACTTAATATACAGTATGTGCTTTTTACCATCTGTTTCCACCAGTCAGTTCAGTGAGGTAAGTCATATGTATTAATGCAGTCAAATAATATTGAGGATCATTTGAAACTGTAAACCATTTTCAACCATATTTATTTTTTCTCCTGTCTTCTGAAAGCACTGTAACTGTTCCTCAAACTATAATGCTGTAGCCCTTTATTACATTTTGTTGTGTTGTTGTAAACTCTAACCACACAATAAACTTCATTGCTACTTTAAAAGTGTAATTTTTTACTGACCCAGTATGGGACACATCCCATGGCAGAGAAGCAACTCCTGACACTATTAATGATCCTTTGCTATCCTTGTAGACAGAAGCCTAGCGTGATTGTCCTCTGAGATTCTTCACCTAGCAGTTGGTGAAAGCAGATGTAAAGATCTATACCTTTACATCAGGCATAGCTTGAGAGCCTTGCAAAGAGTAGGGGGAAGGTTTGAGGGAGGCAGTGTTGTCGAGGATATTGCAAGAAAACCTAAGGAGTCTACTAACCCACATGCATGTTTAGTCACAAATTCTGAACCATCATCCAATGGTTATGCATGGTTTTGACCGACATTTCCTATATATTTGAGGCATATGTGCAGCATGATCTTCATGTATTTCCCCCTAAAATTTGGAGCAGGGACTGTCTCTGACTCTTATAGCATCCATTTTGATCCATTTAGTGTAGCTGGGCTGCCTTGTCAGACTTCAGAGGTAGAGGATGTAATTAATCTTGCTGTGAGTTGATTTGCCAGGCCGGTTGGTACCCATAGGGGCTTTCCCTTCTCTGTGGAGAAGTTGAGTGTGTGGTGTTGTGAGGGTGGGACTTGGAGGAGAGTTAGGATGGGGGGCTGCAATCAGGATGTAAAGTGAATAAATTATTGAAAAAAGAGATAACGTAATTTTGTTACAACATTTCTTCCTTTCTTTGCCGTCCACACTTTTCCACATACCTATTCTAACTCTCCTTCACATTCATGGCCCACTATTTCAGTAAAACAAAGTTACACCCTTGTGCAATATTTTGAGTGGAGAAGAATTCAGCGTTAGGAGTTATGGTTAAAGGACACACATTGGAGACCATTCAGCAAAGCATGTACAACCACAGAAGTGTTTCCTGTCTTAGAGATGTCAGCAGAAGAAATTCTCATGCTGTAAGGTTAATGGAATGATAGATTGATAACACCACCTGGGAAAGCTGAAGTTATTAGATAGAGATACTCACAGAGGTGATAATTAACTAAATAGGAACAGGGCGAGAGGAGGGAGCAGGAGGGTTACGTCCCTTTTTATGGTACACAACATCCTTTGAAAAGCCCTCTCATTATTCGTTAGTTTGGAGAACACAAGCAGGTTTCCAGTAGCTCTCATGGTAACTTAGTAAGTGTTGCTGTTCCTCTCTCCATAAGCAGTTTTATTTGGAGGCTCACTGGATAAACTCCAATGTTGATCTGACTTGTTATTAGGAGCTTTACACTGGGGATATGTCCCATAATCAGGGTGTCTGAATGGGATACTTTGAGGAAGATTAAGGAAGCAGAGCCCTAAGGATATAGTCTAGCTTGTTATGAATTCCTCTGTAAGAAGGTTAACCTGATACGCAAGTAGAGGCTGATACACTCTAAGTTATTATGATTTCATGATGGTATTCAAGTAGGGATCACAGTCTCTGAACTTTTAATAGATAAAAATCAGATTGCTTTTTACCTGAATCTATTCTAAATTGATCTTAATTTAAATTTAAATCTAAGCTTACATTAATATTTTGTCATCTCAGAACAGTATAATGCTAAGCTCTCATAACTGTTTCATTGAAATGAGAAATATTTGTTTACACTAATAATTATGTATTTTTTACTGACAAACTGGAGTAGCCATAGAAGTGTCTGAATATAATTATTCTTAGGTACCCAAATATTTGATTCATTAAAAGCCCATCAGCTCGTCATGGGGGCCATACTTTGTTGATGTCCCATCATAGATTACAAGTGCAATCAATGAAAATTTCACATGGGACTTATTATTATTTTGTAATTTTACATGATTTAATATTTAAAAATTTCATTCACTTATCTAATAGAGATTTATCATATCCGTCATCATGCCACTAATCTCAATTCCAATTTCAAAAAATACCAGACAACATGTCCTCTAGAGAAAAGTATAGTCATCAATTAAGAGCCTCTAATACACTGTGAGTACACATTGAAACTGATATGCTCCCCAAAATGCCCTGGTGGACTGGGACTGGGGGACCACATGAAAGAGAATGGGGGACAAGTGCACACAAGAAAGGAAAGCAATTTTTGAAATCTGCCGGGTGGAGGCTTTGTTGGAACTTTTTCCTGAGCACATCTGTGACCTCAGTGAGCTCACTGAGTCACCAAGCTGGAGTTTACAACAATTAATTTTAATTTTATGGTATCCCTGTTCTGGGTGAAAGGACTTCTCTTTATGTCTCTCTAGGAAATGATAAATAGCAGGAAAGTGTGTCAAGGTGTGCTTTATTTTTTGTATTCAAAAAATTATTTCCGTTTTGAAGTTCTAAGATAAATACATATAGTTACATAATCTACCCATATGCTTTCTTCCTTCACATACTCCCATATACCTTTCCTTGCACACACACATACACACACACACACACACACACACACACACACACACACACACATTCACCCTGCTAGGTCTGTTTAATGTTATTTTTATGTTTTGACAATTTGATATTTCAAAACCAACTTGTGTGTGTGTGTGTGTGTTTTGTTTTCAAGATGAAATTTCTTTATTTTATTGATTATATTATGTATTCTCTTTTATATTCGCATAGCAAGTCTCCCTGCCTTAGCTCTTCAGCTAGCTGTGGGACCATTGAGTTTCTCCCATCCACTTTGCTTTTTATCTTGAGCTGCCATTTTATCACTAATTGTTTTGTATTGTTTTTTTGAAGTTTTATGGATACAGCTTTGTTGTCATATATAGAAGTAATTTTTATTGGATATTTTATTTATATTTTAGATGTAATCCCCTTTCCCCATTTCCCCCCACCCAGGAACCCCCTATCCCATGCCCCCTTCTCCTGCATCTATGAGGATATGCCCTCACTCTCCCACTCCCACCTCCCTACCCATGATTTCTCTCACTAGAAGTAATTTTTTACATCAGAGATACTGATACTGTTCCTCTGAAACCTAATTGTTTTGATGCTTCTGTGTCTTCTCTGAGTCTTGAGTGTTGAGTAAGTCTTTCTTTTATCATTGGGATAATTGGCATTGGGTGTAGCACTGTCAGTTACATTTTTACTGCTAGATTACTATAATGGTCTCCTTCTGCTGCAAAGTAAAACCACTTTACTGTGGCTGAGTGCCGCACTTATTTAAATATTATATTTAAAGTTCATATAGTAATTATACTAGCTCAGAAAATTGGCAGCGGTCTTTTTTCAAGCTCCATTATCTCAATATCTATTGGTAGTTGTCCAGGTTTACACTATTTGGCATAATTTCTTCCTTTACCATAATCAAATTCCACTTTACAGACCTCAAATATCATGAACACTTTATAGGTATATTTGAGCAAGTCTTTAATACCCTAATATATACTAAGATTTAGGTAAAAATAATACTTTAGGAAATTTGGTAAGATCATGAAGTTTACCTAGAAGTTTTGGGCAGTGTTATCTGCAGTATTTACCTTAACCTAGCATGGTGGTAAGGAGAAGATCAAAAATAAAGCTGATTGACCTCAAATACTCCTTTTACAAATTTAATATTGTAAGACGTTATAAAATCAAACGTTGGGGAGTAAAATAAGCAAAAATATTTTGACAGACACTTGGCTCACATGTTATGTGGAATGTAATGGAGATTCCTCTATGTTGATCTTGTTCCACTACTCCTTAGTGGATCATACTGACAGGAACAGCACAGACACTTTCTGATTCCCTAATATTTCAGAAAAGTAAAATTGAAAGCTGTGGAGGGTCCCAGAGGAAAACTTCAGAGATGTGCTTGAAAATGTAAGGTTTAAGGAATGTGGGCATTTTTTTTTGGTCCTTGAAATATACCCAAAGGGTTACTTGCTGGGGGCCTTCAGAGAGGATTTCCCGAAGTTGGAGAAGAGAGTAGAGGTTTTTGCAACTAGGGAACCCCACATAGGAGATAAGGAGTGGGTGAGGGGAGGGACAGAGACAGGTGTGATTCTCACAGGAATCTCACAGCTGACTTGCCATCAATGGGAGGACTTCTGTGACTCTGACTAGCAATCAGGCCATTTCTTCTGCTTTGAATGACTAGCAACCAAATGCTTCTTTATACAAGTTTCAGTGATCAAAGACAAATGATTATTCAAGAGGTACATAATATATGTTTGACTTTTCACTACATGTCCAGGGTTACAAGTTCAATCAAAATTAGAAATGCAAACAGAAAGGGTAATTCTTATTTTCTTTAGTCTTATAACTCCAGTATAAAGAATTTAAAAATTGTCACCTTCAAAACAACACTTTTAATATATGTGATCCTGATTTTAGGCTGGCAATGTTTGCTGTTTAAAAGCATCTAGACAAACAGAATATATCTAAGCCAATCTTTTTATGAATAACAAATACTAATATCTAACTTCTTTCACTGTATGTTTCATCATCTATGCTGTCAACTAGGAAAAATTTTTTTTAAGTCAATCTATCTTTTTAATGTGTTTGAGTTCTTCAAAAGAATACCCTTTATGACTTCTTTATCTTTAAACTACGTTTTCAGAGAGCTCTAAGCCTACAATAAAAAGAGGCCTTGAATCTGTAACTGATTCTTCTGGGAAGACAGTTCGTCAATTGTTTCTGTTTGCCCTGTACCAGTTGTGCTGTTTGTGTTAACTCAGGGACAGATACTCTAAGAAGATTCTTGAAGTAATGACTTCATCTAGCTATCTGCTTATGTGTGCTTAATGTTGTCCATGGCATAGGAAGGCTTACAAATATTGGCCAAGTAGAGTTGATTTTAGGATTTTCTTTAAAAGACAGACATATTTTTCTCAGGAAAAGTCATAAAATGAATCATAATACAGAAATCCTCAATACTGCAATAAGCAGAAACCAAAACCGAAAGTTAGAGATAGAAAGACAGTGACTATAGCCATTCTGTCAGCTTTGCTAACAAAGCTGTGTCAAGAAGCTGTGCAGGCTTGATGACTTTTTCTGTTTCCAGTGTATATAGCTGTGCCTGTTACTTTTTTATAAGATCAAATATGCCTGGATTTGAGGTGACTCAGGCAGCAACACTCTTACCTTTAATTATGAGCACCTGCATTTACTTCTAGACTAAAGAAATAAAATTTCAAGGATAGTGTTGTGAATGTACAATTCAAGAATATGCCAGGCAGTCAGTGACATTTCTGGGAATCAATGTTGTTGTTGTTGTCATTAAATTTTAGTGAGAATTACTGTCTCAAATTAGCCAAAGGTGGTACAAACTTGAATCAAGCAATGTTTGTTGAGCATGATAGTAGAATTGCACACAAGTCCGTTGGGCTGGGAGTCTGCCTCATTGCTGGGATGCTGGAGCATGTCATGTTGCTTAGGGAAGGCAAAATGCAGTCCAAAATCGGGGGCTCTGAGCCCAAATTTCTTGCAGCGAGAAACAGCTGTGGCTGAGATGGATGCTGTGGTTCTCGATCTCCTATGACTGAGACGCTACTGGAAACCATAAGTAGATAAGAACAGTAGTCCATGTGACCATGCTTCCCTTTCACACCAGGCAGGTAGGGGATGGCTAAGCCTGTGACTAGAGTGGAATCCAGTTTGGTTACCAGTGAATGCTGAGAGTACTGAGGGGTTGAAGAGAAAAGGTCTTCTCCAGGAGATTTAGCCACACTCTTTATAATGAAGACCACCTCTTCTCCCAATAGCAGTGATGATCCTTGATGTAGGAGACAGTATTTGCTTATCCAAACTGCTTTATTTTAGACGGATGTGGATGCATAGGTCTTATTCAGGGTGAACCAGGCTTTAAATAGCTCTTTCAGAAAGGGATGCCTTAGAAGTAGAGCTCATCAGGTAAATATTCAGGACTATCAAGTAACCTCACCAGTGTATAGAACTCTAGGTTTTTATGCTATGTAATCTGTGGCCATGGTCTTCTCAGTGAGGTGGCGTGGTTACATGTTCCAGAACAGGTAGAGCCTGGCCAGAAGGTAATTCCAATGCCTGCTGTTCTCAATTATGAGATTTACTGTTGCTTTCAATCGGCTTCAACCTTACCAGTTCTTTTGACTGGTGGCAGGGTTTACTTGCCCCACATGAATCCTTTTCCAATAAGACTGTGTATACAAGACTTGTAGCATGTTAGCAAAAATCTCAGCATGACTGGTGGAGGAACTCATGTAGGTACACCCATATTTTCGTTGCTATTGGAATTTCATTGTCTTCTGAATGGGGGAGAGTCAGTTTCCCTTAGGGATGTTTGCTCTAAGAAGACTCCAACAATGACATAGATTTCTGGACATCTATGCACAACACTGGCAGTGCTTAATAGATAATTCAATGAACTGAGTATTGGGTTCCCCATTTATATATTTTTCTTCTTATATTTTTGCTATTTTTAAATTTGTATATGTTTGTTTTTGTTGTTTGTTTGTCATGCTCTCTATCTCTTGTAAAGAAATTTCCAGACATGGGGGAGAAGATTAAACTAATCACTGGATATGAATACAAACAATTATAAATTGTAGTTAGATATTATATTGCTTAATAAGTTTGTGGTTGAAAATTCTCCTCCACTAACCTTGATTTTACTAACACTGAATAGTTAATTAGGATTTCAGTACTAACTATGACATCTCGTTTGTTGATAAGATCATAAGTGAAATTATCTTATGAGTGCAAAAAGCAAGAGCTGTTTGGTACTGCCCAGATATATGGGCCAACACTGCATCCTTACTGTTATTTTGCCAAGCTCTTGATAGAGGTTTCTCATAGCCATTATAGATGGGAAAGACTGGTGTTGGTATTCCTTTTATTTAAGCTTGCACAAACCTAATATATGTACAAAACTCTTCCACACCTAACCCTTAGGCAACATTGCATCAAACACAGCAGAAAAGTAAAAGGCACAGATGTTAAGGGATGTTATAAGATAGTGTGTTGTTTCCTAATATTAGATAGATAGTCTCAGAAACAAGACTTATCAAACATCAGCATAATAAGGATGATATACATGAACATGACAAACAGGATAAAGAAAAGATCACAAGGACTCAACCCAAGGAAAAGTATGATAAGTAACTGGGGTAACCTGGGAAAAGAAATTGTTGACTTTCTCAGGGACAAGCACACCAATCAGCATTCTAGTACCCAAAAGTTTTAAAGCATATGTGCAAGTAGTATTATTAGGCTGAACAGGTTATAATGAAGAATAACTG
>NW_021618973.1:176028-219264 GCF_004785775.1 Grammomys surdaster | reverse complement strand
TGAATATCACATTAATTCATCCCTCCTCTCCCTCCCTCCCCCCCCCCCCCTCTCTTGTGTGTGTGTGTATGTTCTTATATGTATCCAACAAAATCTAGTTTAAAAATCAGATGATAAATTTAAGGAGACTGTAGTGGTACATGGAAGAGATTGAAGGAGGAAAGAGAAGGCAGAAGTGTTGTGATTAAATTATATATTCAAAAATAAATATATATATATAAACCTAACATATATGTAGGAACACACAAATGAACACATACACATGTATATGCACAAACAAGTATATGCACACATATACAATAAGAAGACAGAATTCTCCAAGGTAGCACAGAAGAGTTTTAATAGAGAGAAGTCTGGAATTTTAGATAGGATATGGAGGGTACCTTTTAATAAATATTATATATGCACATATATCTATCTATAATATCTATATCTATATATTATATATTTAATGTATATACATATATCTATATACATATATGTATATGTGTTATACATATGTATGTATAGATAGATATATATTGAATAAAATCTTTTAAGAAACTAAGTCACCAGAGAAATAATAGGATTTGGCCTCTTTATGTTACCTGCATGCACACAATTTTACTCCTCACACAAGAACTACATACACACACACACACATGCACACACACAAACACACTTTTTTGCGCAAAATATGCATGCAATGTGTACACACATACTAAGAACAGAGAGAGTTCTCAGAGTTGGCATAGGATGATAATAATGAAGATTGAGGAGGGATTTATATTACAGCATGGAGGCTTGATTTTTACAAACACAAAGTATTTACTAAAAATGAAAGCACCATAGAAGCAATAGTAGAGATTATCCTCTGGCTGCCATGTATCCCTGAACACATGCCATCTACATGTTTACACACACACACACACACACATACACACACACACACACACACACACACACACACACAGGAGAAGGAGAGGGAGAAGGAGATAAAGGCAGTCAACACAAAAATTTATTAAAATATATATAAAATTAGACAGGTTTGTAATTTCTAAAATACCTCTTAAGATATTTATTGACCATCATGGTACTTTAGGACACTTCATTATCACTGGGTATATTATTTGACAGGGCTCATAATCACCATTTTTTTAAATTGAATCTGTGTGCAAGGCACACTAATAGACATAAAGGTCTAAACCAGGGTGAAGACTCATGCATGTAGTCAAAGCACATGGAGAAACTGACAGGAAAATTGCAAAGAGTCAGCAGCAAATTGTACTTGGCAGCCCATAGTCAGAATCAGAATGGTCTGTAACAAAGTGGAAGGTTTCTGGTTCATAATCAGTGTCTGGTCTAGGTCCAAGCAGCTAGATACATACTCAGCATCCAGGTAATGCTGGTTGGTTTTGTCTATAGTCCCTTGGAACCAGAGACTGCATTATATTATATTATATTATATTATATTATATTATATTATATTATATTATATTATATTATATATTATATTATTAATTATATTATATTCCATTTCTTTTCAATTTCTCGGCTCTTACTGCAACACATAGGAAGATATGAGAGATAGACGAAACAGCAGCATTGACAGAAATCTCCCTAGGTACAGTCAGTTTTTGATCTCCATCCCTTTGATTGTGATATCTCTCTTGATTAGTAATAACACCATTCTCTGTATGAATGCACACCTTCTGCCAATCGTAGGCAAGCAGAGCTAATAAGTCTATGAACAGAGGGGCTTTGCCAATCAGGCTCCTGGCTGGAGTCCAGCTCTCAGCTGGTCCCAGGCTCTATCCAGGGATTTACTACATGCTGCTCTATAGAGAAGGGGGACTATTCCTGGGAGCTGCAGGAGACAGAACAAATAAAAATGCAGTATAGGCACTGAGGGGTGTCTTGTTGGGATTTCTCACAATTATCTTTAAAAGCATTCTGTGCCTTTTTCATGTTTTGGAAGTTTATTTCTCCATCTGAGGCCACTAATTCTCCTTTAAGATGCATCATTTTTTCAAAGATTCTGCCTTTATCTATAAGAAGGGGGGATTCAGCTCAACTTTCAATATCTAGCAGTCAGGAGACTTGCTGATTTCTTATACTCCATTCATGGATCTCTTAGTAAAGACTTGCTATTTAAGGACATATCTTATTGATATTACTAAAAAAAAAATTGAGAAGCAACCCCCTTTTAGGGGGTGTGCCCCATCTAGCAGGGCAGTGAACAGGGTCCAGGGAGATCACCTGAAAGAGAGAATGGGGGAAAACCGGCAAATACAAAGAACCACGGCTTATTTATAGGCTGATCAAGCCATAATTTTTAATTTTTCACACAGAGGTTATAAACACATAAAGGCAGGATGTAGGGAAGGGGATGATGCAGGAGCATAGGTGTACAGATGTTTTTCAGAACAGGGTATCAGCTGGGTGAAGATTCAGGGAGCAGGTCACTATGACTCTGTCTATGATCCACTCACTTCTTATCTAAGCTGGTACTATCCCACCAAGGCTTCCTATCCACAAGGTCTATGACTATTATCCAGACTGGTAAATTTCCACCAAGGCTAGTTGTTTGCAAGATCATATAGACATCTGTTCAGTGTTTTTCCACAGAGACCAGGACTTTGTGTTAGCAGGCATGTATGTCAGGTCTATTGCTATTTTTAGGCCTTTACTGCATAAGCAAGGCTGCCACTAACAGGGGTGGTTCTTTTTTATTGATGATTTTATTTAATATAATATATTAGTGTAGAATAAAAGAAATAAATAAATGGAAGAAAAATACCCAGAGGAAAAGCCCAAGAAACATATAAATGTGACAAAACAAAAGACAAAATATCACAACACATTTATACTCATAGCAATCCAATAAAAATTCAAAACTAGAAACTATAACATATAAGGATCTGTTAGGTTAAAATAAAAAAGACTTGACCATGCACTATGAGACAAAGAACCTTTCAAATTACCACTGAAGGCTTCTGAGGGGTGTGGGCATCCTTTGATGGGCCCTGACTTTAAGAAGGATTTTATGTGAATTGAGACTCCACTGTAAAAAAATAATTTTCATTTGTTTTCGGTTATCAATTGTGAATAGCTTCTCATTTAGGGGCTTGTTCTGACATTCTCTTGCCTGATTCCCAATGTCTATCTCTCAGAGAGCAGAGAACTCTAATGGAAGCACCCTTCTATATTTCAATCCTACTACCACCAAGAAGTTTCACTTACTCAAATTTTCAAATCAGGTGTGTATTGTTACTGCTTTGTGGAAAATATATTTGCTTACTCTTCCCCTTCTGCACTGTAATTATCAGGAAGAGGCCAACATATAGTCCCATAGTAAGAATATTTCTACCAAAGTATCTTTGCTCTATTGTATTTTTTATTTTGGAGAATATGATTTAATTTCAACCTTCCCCCTTTCCCTAGTAACCATATTCTTATATATACCCATTCACATTCTTTTTCATATTCATGACATCCTTTTCCAGTGTTTGATATTGCATGCATATACCTCCACATATTTTCTTACATATAACGTATTCAGTCTGTAAAATGTTACCTCTGTTGTTTATCAAGTCTGATGTTTTATACGTGTAATTTTTCACTTAGTATGCAGTGTGTACTCAGCAGCATGTTTCCATCATTCACTTTAGTGAGGTATGCCATGTATGTTAATGTAATTAAATTACTTTGCTTTGTTTCTGAAACAGTAAATCAATTTTAATCATATTTATCACATACCATCTTGTTCCTATTGTTTTTCCGGTCAGTGGTTCTCAGTCATCCTAAAAATGAAACCCTTTTTCATACAGTTCCTCAGGCCGTGGTTACCTCTATCCTTAAATTTATTTTCATGCCTTCTTCAAAACTGTAATTTTGCTACTGCTATGAAATGTATTGTAAATATCTGTGTTTTCTGATGGTCTTAGGTGATCCCTCTGAAAGGGTTCCTTAACCCAAAATGAGTCCCAACCCACAGCTTGAGAACCACTGCTCTATGTTAATTTTGTTCCCTCAAAATTTCCCCGATTGTGTAATATTTCAAAAGGATAAGAATTCAGAGTCAGGAGTGATAGTCAAGCGACACACATGAGAGACATCTTAGGAAAGCATATACAACCACAGAAGTGGTTCACAACTTAGGCATCTAAGTGAAAGAAATTCCCATGCTACAAAGTTGGAATGATGGATTAACAATAGCAGCTTGGAACATTGAAGTCATACTTAGAAATACTAAGAGAGCTGATAATCAGGTAAATAGGGTCATGGAGAATAGGGGATAAGGAGAATCAAATTCAGTTTTATCGTGTGAAAGATATTTGAAAAGCCTTCTCTTTCATTTAGGGTTTGGAAGAAGCTAGCTGGTTTCTAGGTCTCATGGCGGCTAAGCAGGAGTTGCTATGTCCCTCTCCATTATAAGATGGAGGCTCACTGAACCAGTTCATGTATTGATCCATTAGGAGCCTCGCATAAGGGAGCTGAATCAAGAGCATAGGCTACTTTAGGATGATGGAGGAAAAGCGACCTAAAAGTATAGTACAGAGTGTTACATTCTTCTCTTGTTACAAAGATTACCTGAAAGGAAAACAGCCACTGTATTAATTTACTTAATAAATTTATATTAAAATTTAATGAAAATTAATGTTTACAGATACACACATGGATACCGATACACAGTAAGTTTGTTAGAATTCACTATAATATTTGAATGGTGATTGCAGTAATCTGCAAATTTAATAGTTCAAATATCTGATGACTTTTAAAATTAATTAATTTTATTTATGCTTAATTTTAAATTTAAATATATACTTGCATTAATATTTTGTTGTCAAAGAATAGTATATTACTAATCACTCATAATTGTTTCTCTAAAATGAGAATTCAAAGTATATGTCTGCTTACAAACATAGTAAAATACTTTTTATTCTTACTTTTAATCATTTTCTTTTGTCATTATTATTATACTTTAATCTTATTTTACAGTCCAGTCATTATCCCACTCCTAGTATACCCTCTGACTGATCCTCATTCCAGTCCTCCTCTTCCCCTTACCCCCAATACCTGATCATGTTCTCCTTTTCTCCTTCCTGTTCCATCTCCCACCCAGGTCTGTCCCTCCCTCTAAAAGTCGATCAATAAATTTTGTTAAATTTTAAAATTTTAAGTAATCATTTTTCCTCTAGAAAGTACAGGATATTCTAACTATAGTTTTCTCTTATAAATGTCATCTGGCAGACAAAAATAGTTAATTCAACTAATAATAGGGAGAGATTTGCATCTGTTTTTTCTGAATGGTATGTTGATCTGATAGTGTTTTTCTTTACAGTAACCTCCTTTTTTACTCATATATTAAAATGTATACTTTTTTCTAGTAGAAGACATATATTTTTTTTTCTGATGGACTGCCTCATGTGAGCCATAGGGATCCTTGTCTATCTACATTGAAGTCTACCGAGAATTCAGAAGCTACAGAACAGTGGAGATGGACCTAGCACTTTTGAGAGAACTAAGTACGAGTTAAGCTATGTATAATGCACAGTGGATTGGGTTGATAGTATTGTGTTAAGAGCAAGGGATTTGAGACTGTAATGAACATTTTGCACCCTTGTTGAGACCCTTGGTTCAGCAGAATCATTAAAAGATTGAAAGTCCTTTGTATTTTAATCCAGCATGTAATGAGTGTCTAGAAAGGGGATATTTTGTCCTGGAAGAGATAAGAGAATGCATAAGCAGAGGACAAGAACTCTTCTGTGTCCTGGAAAGCAAAACTTGTCATGATTTTAGTGTAGCTAGAATTCCTAAGGAAAAATATTGAAGCAAATCATAATTCTATGGCAAAGGACTTTTGGAACGCTTTAAAACCTGATAGAACTTCATGGAATACATCTATGATAAAGCAATATAGGTGAAGAGAAGCAAGCCTATCTGATTTGAGCAACTATGCTTTCAGATATGATGCTTTTCACAATTGTGCAATTCTGATTTCAGATTAATTTCAAATTCCCATCCTAGTAATTTGGGACGTATGAGATGACTATCAGTGGAGTCTAAAGCAAAGGCTAGAAAAGAAATCTAATCAAAATGACTTTGCTTGTGACAACAGTATCAAAGAAGTAAATTAAGCAAAAGAATTGTGGAGGAAAAGTCCTTATGTCCATTAGACGTTAAAATATTTTCTTTGCACATAAAGTTCCTGTCTATCAGGGTGCTCTTAACCATGTGAGCAGTTCAAAAGAAATAGGAACTCCAGTAGTCAAGATTTTCCCGAGGCTGTGTGGCTACTGGAGAGAGGAGTCCTACATGATCTGTTTGACTACTTCTTGGGTTTGGTGTTTTCAGATACTTTTGCTTGACTTAATGGGAGTACCTGTGTTTTTGTTAAGATTTTATTGCTATAAAGAGACACCATAAGAATGACAACTCTTATAAATGAAACATTTAACTGGGGCTAGAGGTGTAGTCCATTATCATCATGGCAGGAATCATGCCAGCATGTAGGAAGACATGGTGCTAGAGAAGGAGCTGTGACTTCTGTATCTTGCTTATCAGGCAGCAGAATGATACTGTTTGCCATATTAGCCCCTAGCTTGTACATAGCTGACTTCATATCCCTCCACTACAGTGACACCTTCTCCAACAAAGCCACCCCTTTCACAGGGGCAAATCTCAGTTTTTCAAATGGGTCCAATTCTCCTGACTCTCATTCAATCACTAATGCTTCCAGCTGTGAGCCAAGTACCAAGTACAGAAGAAGGTCTGTGTTACATTCCACATATAAACCCTGGAAGTTTCATTTTGCATACTGTCTTAAGTTTGTAGCAAAATAGGTACTTGGCTCCTTGTTACAGGTGATCTCATATATTTAAGATCCATTTTGATGAATGTACAAAATACACATTCATGGAATGTATATCTTATTGTGTTTTTTATAATTTAATCAAGGTATTATACCTACTGATAAAATATAATCATTATACAAAAATTGAAGTAGTAAGAAAGAAATTATGCCGTATTTCATTAATGGGTGTTGTTCATTGTATTATAAAAATGTCACTGAAAGGGCCTGACAGAATATGTTTTTTTCTTTCTATTCTGTGAAAGGTATGCTGGGGGAGAAGATGAATTGCACAGCCTTGCTTTCCACAGCAGCAAGTTATGTTGGATGAAGAGAACACAGCTGCTATGATAGCCACAACTGCAAATGTTAGGCTCTCTTTTAATTAACGTCAAAATAAAAAAAATAGTTTAATCTAGTAGTGCTAGTTTATTTTTGTAATTAAATATTAGGTATGTGAGAAGGCAATTTTAGTTCATTTTCCTTGTATACTCACACATGTCCTTGCTTATATTCTATAAGGCCCTTTCAGTGACCCTATTTTTATAACCAACTACAATGTGACTGGTGTAATCTGGAGAGCAATTTCTTCAGTGTCATGAGGAAGTCCTAAAGAAAGGCTGCACCATCAAACCATCAGGTCAGTACAGAACATGGCAGTGTACAGAGTGCTGCACATTGTAATAGGAAAGTTTGTCACAGGGTAAGATCTGAATGAGAGAATGTATATTTTATTGTATTTCTATCATTTTCTCATGGAATTATAATTACTGATAAAGTATAATTTATAAGAATTGAAGTGGCAAGAAATCATGTCATATTTCATTAATGATTGTTATTCATTGCTATACAAAAATAGTTGATTATTGAACCATATATTTCTGACAGAATTATTAACATGATAACATTCTTTCAGTAGTTTATACAGACCTGTGAATAGTTTACTGGAATACTCATGGTTACTTCATACAGAACTCAGTACACCAAGAATCAGGCACTCTTACCTGTCTCTTGCCTTATTCTCAACCTGAGATGAAGTAAGTAATAAGTGAATAGATAAACATTAAGGTGCTGATCTTTACCCCGTGGTCTCTTCTTACACAAACAAGGTTAGTGCATTCTCTCTGTTTTGAAATTTTTTTTGTGTGTGTGTGTGTGAAATGAAACATCTTATCTTGGAGGTATATTTCCAGGACAAGGAGTGCTGCATTCACTCATATCATGAAAGAAACTCAGCAGCTTGTTAATTTGAAAAGACTTCTCCTACTTGATTCATTTTTATGCTTAGTGAATGATTATCATAGCAGTGGTAATTGCTCAGTTAAGCTGATGACAATCATGGTAGATATCTGCTCTGCAGCTTTCCCAAGTTGTCACCATTGCTGCCTTGAGGATTTTGTTGATACCGATGACTCAATATCACATGTAACACCCTCAAGCTCAATGGTTCACTAAGCAGAAATTGAGAGCACTCATTTTGAATTTTATGGGTACCCTGTCTTGAATGAAAGGACTTCCATCATGGCTCTCTACAATAAGTTAAAGATCAAGAAATGTATGTCAAGGTGCAATTATTTTTTATCTATTTTCACTTTTAAAATTATAAAATAATTAGATAATTTAACCGTATTGTTTCTTCCTCTAAATGGTCCTCCACAACCCTCATTGCTCTTCCAAATCCGTGGCCAATATTACATAAGTTCTCATTACAAACACACATATATCTATATATATGTATACACACACATGCGCACACACATACATGTACATTTTAAATAAATATATACAACCTGCTTGATCTGCCTAATGTTACTTTTTGTGGCTTCATGGCAGATAATTTGGCATTTCATAACGAATTTGCATGAGTATTTCCCTTGCTTAGATAAAGTTTCTTTTTTTTGTAAACCTTCAGAATAGGTTGTATTTTCTCTAGCATCCTCTTTGTTATCTCAAATCAAAGAATGATTTTAGTGCTTGGAGCATTGCTATTGACATTTTCTCCAAGTTTTCTGGGAAACTCAAGCTTCCCCAAGTGTACCTCTTAATTTTCAGGAGTATATTTCTCAGTTAATTATTTGAACCAGATTTTTCTTATTCCTACTCCACTGTCTGTAACTTTAGGGAATGTCCATTCCTCCACTAACATGTACTAGGGTAGGAGTCCATGGATACACACCAAGCTGGCTATGTCCACTTTAAAAACATAGAGGATATTTATCTTTCTTTCAATAAAATCTATATCTGCACACACAGAAAGTAATGTTTATTAAACAATTTGGAAAATATGATATAATCTCATAATTTCTCCTTCCCTTTCTTCTTTCCAAATCTTTCAGTATAAATTTCCATGTTCACTTTTAAACTTATGACCCTTTTTTATTATTACACAAACACACACACATACACACACACACACACAGAGAGAGAGAGAGAGAGAGAGAGAGAGAGAGAGAGAGAGAGGCAGAGAGAGAGGCAGAGAGAGACAGAGAGACAGAGAAAGAGACAGAGACAGACAGAGACAGACAGAGACAGAGACAGAGACAGAGACAGAGACAGACAGACAGACAGACAGACACACACACACACACACACACACACACACACACACACACACACTCCTAAACAGACAAATACAAAATTTGAGTGTATGCATTATGTGAAAAATCCAATTCTTCTCTATTATAAATTTGTGACAGAAATTTTTTTGGATTTTATGTGAAAGTAATTAATAACTGGAAACAAAAGAGAAAAGTGCTCAAAAATAATTGAAGAATGAAGAGAAAAAAGGCCTATGACTTACCATACCACCAGCTGCATTTGGTAACTGTGTCTTCAGTGTAATATCAGAACGTGGCAGAGAAAAACCTGCTTAGCGCCAGAGTCTGAGATCACTGTATTTTCAAAATTTGTAAAATAAGTTAAATTATAGTAAGGATTATTTTTGATTCTTCAACTTATCTCAAATAATTTTGTATTTTCCTACGCATTTATATATCTAGTGTCATATTCCAATATTTTTTATTAACATTTATTTACTTATTGATTTATGTCTTCTATACTGTCCACTCACAGACACTCCAACATACACAGAGACCCTCCCTCCCCTTCTCTGAGAGGTTGGAGACTCCCGAATTATCCTCCACTGTCCACTCAGAAGGGGATGTGACACTGTTTATATGAAGGGACCAAACGTGTCCATTAACCTGGACCTCTGGGAGCTCTCAGACTGAGCCAGCAACCAGATAACACACGAGAGCTCGGATGAGGCACTGCCACATATAGCAAACATGCAGCTTTATCTCTATGGTGCACTCCTCCCGTAGCTGGAGTGGAGGCTATTCCTACAGGAGCAGCCTGACTATGATCTGAGCCCCAACAGGACTGCCTTGTCCAATAAATTTTTAAACAAGGAAATGTGATTGGAATACTTTGATCTTGTTCTTACTTTCTGGACAATTTCACCGATACTGGATTTCTGGAGGTTTTCTACAAATTTTAGAATTGTTTTGATCATAAGAACAAAAGTATAACAGATATGAGGATTTTTATGCTTAACTGCACTCAAACTTTACAGTGCTTTTGAATACTGCACTCATACTAATGTTAATCCAGTAGTACACTTTTAATGATATGTTGCCATGGTGGACACTGTCTTTCAAAATCATCATAACTAAATTTGCAATTGAGTACTTTTCTCCCTTAACAGCTTCCATAACACTCCCCTGCTTTTGGAAAGCTAGTACTCCAGGACCAGGCACTAACAGGTGATGTTACTATATGAATTCTTATAACTCCATTTCAAAAGCAGTATTTCAGAAATAAGATCTAATTAATTAATTGCAACCTATTGGAAGTAACCAGGGCAAGTACTAGACATTGCACTTTAGGTAATCCTCCTGGACTCCCTTAACCACAAATTCAAAAGAGTTTCTTCTGACTCCATTGTTTTTATTAGATAGTCAAAGCCTCTTGTGCAAAGATTATTTTTCAAAGTGTTTTTTAATTTCATGTACATTTTAAAATTTTATTACTTAATTAGGAGTAAATATAAAATAATGACATCCTTTTCATCTTTGGCCAACTTTGTGTCCCTAGATACTCATTTTTTAAACTTTCTTCTTGGATCCTCTTAGAACTTATTTGCAGAAATGACTATTGAGTATTAATTACAAAGTTCTTATATTTATTGTTTGAATTTTGTCTTGGAGAATATCTTATACTTTCTGAGTAGTGGACTTTTCCAATATGATATCAAATTATATGCTTTTATTTATTGAGCTATATTTTTACTTAGCTATGTCATTTATATTGTGGATTCTATTTTTTACTTCATTTTACTTGTCTATTGTGTTGTGATTTCTGTTTCATACCTTATCAATTTATTGCAATATGATCCATGAGAGGGATTATACTGAGAACTTGAAGTACCAGAGGCGAACCTTTGAATAGAAATGTTAATGTGACCAATCAAATGAGGTTTGTATGTAGACTCTCTTATCTTATTTGAGACTTATGCCTCAAATGTTGGTTGGCCTCACATAATAGTTCATTGGCAGCCAACGTTTTATATTTGTGTCATAATACCTGTTTGAATATATAATTCATTTTATAAAACACATACTTTGTGTTAATTGCAACATTTCCTTTTTCAGTAATTTCTGAGTCTATCTTACTAATAATTTTTCACTGATACCTCAAAAACTAATTCATAATCTATTGCAATTTTTGCTGAGGTTTTGAATTTTATATGTGTATTGGTACATGAGCAATTTTAATCTAACTTTTATGCTTTTGAATCAAGAATTACATTTTCATATTGTATTCACTTTTCCCAATTTGAAAATTACTGTGACTATTGCAAATCTCAAAAGCTTCTTAGATTCATTGATTTGTGTGTATATGTATGTGTGTGTGTGTATGTGTGTGTGTGTATGTGTGTGTGTGTGTGTGTATTTGTATGTGTATGCACTTGTGTGTGTTTTATGCTAAGGAGATTGCTCATTTGTGAAATGTTTGTCATAGAATATGACGATATGGATTTCTATTTGTAACATTTACAAAACAAAACAATAAGAGGGCATGATGGTCATGGCATTGTAATACCAAATTTGGTCTAAAACTCCAATGAGCTGCTAAGCTAGAGGATCAATGAAAATCTCAAGCTCAAGGGTAAGAAGCTGGAA
Source organism: Grammomys surdaster (assembly GCF_004785775.1). Lineage (NCBI taxonomy): Eukaryota > Metazoa > Chordata > Mammalia > Rodentia > Muridae > Grammomys > Grammomys surdaster. Next base: position 207,249 of record NW_021618973.1, on the reverse strand, counting down.
TTCAGTTGAGCTAGAGACCACATGGTATCCTTGCAATCATACACCTGTGTACATATGGCAGACTCCTCACTCACCCATGATCATATACATAATATATTTAAGAATTCATTTTAAAACATCTAATTTCATTGAACTAGTATCTACTTAGCCACATACCAGATACAAATGTCATCTTGACAATAGGCTCTGTGTTTTGAAAGTTCATGTTCTCCATCTTTACTTTTCTATCTTAATATTGTATCAATTTTGGGTCTCATATGACAGTTCCTTATGAAGTTTATATGAGGTTAACCATAAAACAAAAATTAATATATCTTTCATCTCAGTGTAATATTGGTATTCTCTCAATAATTTTGAAAATTGTTACCTTTTTAAAGTTAATCAATTGGGACATTTAAAAATATATGTGCATGTTTTAATAATCTTAAATACATGCTTATAGCTTTCAATATACATATCTTCATTCGTCCTTATGCCTTAATTTAATTTTTGTCATTTATTTCTAATACAGGTTCTGACTATGCTGCTCAAAGTTGTTGCAACTCAAGCATTAAAGCCATTCTTTCTCTCAGCATCCTGATATTCTCACACTGGAGACTACTACTGTGAACTTCTGGTATTGTAAAGCCACTCATTTTCCTATTTCTTTATTGATAGTAGATTACTGGTGAAAATAATTAGATTGAACTTTATATTTGCTATACTCTACATTTTGGATTGCTAAGTGCTTTACTTTACAAAAGGTCACATGCCTTTTCACAAAAAAATCAAAGATTATCTTGTTAAATTTAAGCACCAGACATCCAGTAATCATAAATGTGCAGTTCTTATTTCCCTCACTTAATAAAAAATAATGAAAAAAAAGAGGACATTGCTGCTCCTAGGTATCGTTGAGGAGAGTGTTTGCTGTAGATAAAAGGGAGAACATAGCCAGAGGCAGACATATCTGGGAGAGTAAAGAGAGTCCAGGATCCTGAGCCATGTGAGGAGAAAGAAAGGAAATAGAGTTGGGAGAGAGGAGAACCAGCTGTAGGAGCCAGGCAGCAAAAATGTCAAAAGAGGCAGGTAACCAAAAATGATTGAATTATATAGAGCCTCTGGCTGAATGTCACCCCAGCCCCTGGGCTGGCAAGTTCATGGTAGAAGGCAGGGTATGCCAGCCAAACTTTAAACAGGTTAGAACTAAGCATTACTGGGAGAACCTGAAGGCCATCTCTGCTTTGGTGTTATAGTCACTTCAGCCATTTGTCCTAAGTTCAATCTCTACACTCACTAAGTGCCTTGAAAAATACATCCAGGACAATGTGAATTGGAAAGGCAAGGGTGAGTATTCTTGGTTAATATTTAACACACAGAATATTACCCTTTAAGGATGTGCCCATGTGCTGCTTCTATACATAAGAAGTCATATATTTTTCTATATGATGGAGGTTTGTTTTTTAATTATGCACTCATATTCTTCCCAATTTATTTTCATTAGGCATGAGGATCTAGAATTCTAATACCTCTTATTAGTTTTAATCGTTTTAGTATCAAATAAATCTCCCCAAATGATTTTGTAAGTGGAATTTAATTTATAAATCATCTCTCAGCTATTTTTAAAGTAATAGCCTCAAGTTTTTAAATAATTTACATTATTATCCAGGGAAATTATATATATATGCACATATATGTATATATAAATTATATATCATATTTATATCATATTAAATTTATACACACACATATATATGTATATATATACATATATATACACACACATATATATGTGTATGTGTTTATAAATATATGTGTGTTTGTATGTGTGTGTATGTGTGTGTGTGTATAGACAGACAAACAATTTTATATGCTTAACTACTAATTGCTGAGTCAAGTGACATACCTTTGTTTGTGGTTGGGGCTGAAGTATTCATATTTAATACCTTATCAAGGGATTTATTCCAGGAAGCTACTGATTCTTCCTCTTAGCATCATTAATTACCCATAGCTCTTCAGCTAACACTGAGACCTGTAAGGTTTCAGCCATCCACCTTGGCATGAAAACTTCTGGTATCAATTTTTAAATATTCTTTAGGCATTTCTGTTGTTGATATTTTGTGAATCCATCTTCCCTCACATAAATAGAAGACACTGTCTCACAGCAGACATTTTGTTACTCTGGATATAATATTTGTTTCCATCTTTCATGCACATTTTTTTCTTTGTTTTGTGTTCTCTCTGATTTTTTTTTGATTTGTAAATTTTCATCAACATTGGGCACAACACGGTCCTTTATTCCTTTCATTTTATATCGTTGTGGAATTGTGTGCTGCACTCCAACTTCTATAAAATGAAATATTTTGCTGAAAGTGAGATCTTCACTAATTTCTTGAGACAACAATAGATACCTTAAATGCATCTAGAATTTATACTGTTTCTGAAAAATGACAGTGGTAATAATTCCTGTTGGATTTATTACCTTACCATCTATGGAGAGTTGACCAGGTATGCAGTATTTGTCATAATTTCTCTCTTTTGCCATGACATAAATCTACCTTAGTGTCCAGAAATGTAAACAATTCAAGTGTTTCTTGGAGCCACAATGTTTCTAATTCCCTGGAAAGGGCTAAGATTTGCAAAATGATGAGACTTAAGGAAAGATGTTATAATGAAGTTTACTTAGGAGGTGTTATCTATAATTTTCACTTCAACATAGCATGGTAATAAGAAATAGATGAAGTAAAAAGCTGAATGACATCAGAGACTCTACCATTTTGATGTAGAAAAATGTAAATAAGAGGATATTGGAATACTGAATGAATGGTTTTAAACCCTTTGGCAGTTGTCTGGGCCATGAGTGGCTTGGGTCATGTTTCAGCATTTTCTGTGATTACTTATACTACATGTATGAGACTCACAGGGAAACAGCACAGAAAATTTTACATTTCCAATATTTCAGTCCTATATTAGGAAAACTAAAATTTAAACTTGAGCAGGAGCACAGATTAAAGCTTTAGGGACATGGAGGAAGAAGATTGGAGGTTGGATGTTTACATAAAGTTGGGAGCCTGTGGTTTTTGAATAAAATTCAGTGTGTTAATTTTTCTTTTAATATCAAAAATTTCAGGGCTGAGGAGTTTGATCATTCAGGAAAATTATTGACATGCAGACATAAGCACCTGATATTTAGTCATAAAATATATGTAAAAATTGAAGGCATGCTAGTTTAGGGAAGCACTGCCAGGACCTTAGGGGAATTAGCAGACAGATCTCTGAGTTTTGTTGGGTGGTTGACCTAGATATCTTGGTAAATTCTGGTTCGTTGAAACACTTTATCAACTGAGTCAGAGTTAGTAGATATTTGCATTTAACCAGTAATTAGAGTATTTCACAAGCATGATAAAATATGTGAACACATGAACTATAATCTACATATACAAGACTTCTGCTAGATTAAGCCAAATTATACCCTTTCATGGCCGGGGGGAGGAACTCAAGAAGTTGGACTCCTATCTGAGCTATTGATATGCTACTTGATGTAAGGGAATGGAGTTCCTTTAGTTATATTTTCCCTGAGAGGCTACACATTCTCATGTTTTTGTTGTTGTTGTCTGTTTGTTTGTTTGTTTGTTTCTTTTTTTCTTTTTTCTTGGATGTTTTATTTACATTTCATATGTTATCCCTTTACCCCATCCCCCACCCACCCACCCAGGAACCCCCTATCCCCTCACCCCTCCTCCTGCTTCTCTGTGGATATACCCCTACCTACCCCACCACTCCCACTTCCCCACCCTCAAATTCCCATCCCCTGGGACATGCAGCCTTCATGAGACCAAGAACCTCTTCTCCCACCTATGCCCAGCAGGGCCCTCCACCCTTACATATACAGCTAAAGCCATGGATCCCTTCCTAAGTGATCCCAGGCTGGTTGTTTAGGACCTGGGAGCTCTGGTTGGTTGATATTTTTGCTCTCCTCATAGGGCCGCAAACCCTTTCAGCTCCAACAGTCTTCACTCTAACTCTTCCATTGGGAACCCCATGATCAGTTCAATGACTAGCTGTGAGCATATGCCTCTGAATATGTCAGACTCTTGCAGACCTCTGAGGAGACATCTATATCAGGCTCTTCTCAGCATGCACTTCCTGACTTCCACATCAGGACTGCACATGGGATGGATACTCAGGTGGAATTGTCTTCAGACAGCCCCTCCTTCAGTTTCTGTCCCTCACTTTGTCTCCATATTTGCTCCCTTGAATATTTTGTTACTCCTTCTAAGAAGGACTGAAGCACCCCAACTTGGTCTTCCTTATTCATGAGCTTCATGTGGCCTGTGAGTTGCATCTTGGACATTTCAAGGTTCTGGGCTAATATCCAATAATCAGTGAGTTAATACCATGCGTGTTCTTTTGTGATTGGCTTACCTCACTCAGGATGATATTTTCTAGTTCCATCCATTTACCTAGGAATTTCTTGAATTCATTGTTTTTAATAGCTGAGTAATACTCCGTTGTGTAAATGTACCACAATTTTTATATCCATTCCTCAGTTGAAGGACATCTGGGTTCTTTCCAGCTTCTGGCTATTATAAATAGGGCTTCTATGAACATAGTGGAGCGTATGTCCTTGTTATATGTTAGAGCATCTTCTGGGTATGTGCCTAGGAGTAGTATAGCTGGATCCTCAGGTATTTGCTGCAATTGTTCTTTATCTTACTAAATACATATTTCATCAGTGTCTTCCTAGGAAATGTCTGGCAACAAATCCTTTGTCATCCAGATCAATCAGGAAGCAAACTGACAACAATTTCGTCCATTAGCTTTGAACGCATTTATTGCCAGTTCAGAGATTTTTAGTTACTACTGTATATTTGGTTTGCTCAGAGCTTGGCACTCATGCTGACCTGGAGAGATAATAAAAAGACTTTGCTTCCTAGTAGATGTTTTCATTTGCTTCTTTTTATTTATCTTTTATTGGATATTTTATTTATTTACAATACAGATGTCATCCCTTTTCCCCATTTCCCCTCCCTAGAACCCTCTATACCACCCCCTTCTCCTTTTTGCTTTTATACCATTTTAATTACATGCATGTATTAAGGTCAGTTCTAGGTTGAGGGTCTAGCAATACAATAGATGCAAATAGTCAAGGAAGAAGCAAGACAATAAACATAAATAGATGGAGAACAAACAAGGCATTAAACACAATTACATGAACACTCCTGTGAACACCGTTTCTAAGGGCTTATCAGAATGATCAAAATATCTGAGCCTACTTCCCTGTCCTAGCCCAACGTCATTTTCATGTCTAAAGCCTACTTCCTTGTTCTAGCCTAAAATTTAGATTCTTTTCTGAAATTACTTCTTTGTTCTAGCCTAATATTTAGGTTCCTACCTGAAATTACTTCTTTGTTCTAGCATTTTCGGAGACATATAGGGAAATTAGCTGGAATTCTCTATGATATCATGTTAGCAAGAGATAACATTGGGGCAGGATCTGGATTTCAAACAGGTGTTAGCACTTCTGTTAAGGCTCTTTTAATTGTCAAGTTAAAATTACATTTGTTTCTTCTACATTATTTAAGCTGGATTGATTACACACCTTCTAATTGTGTTTGTGTTTTGAAATCTGGCATGTCAGTTACAGAGGTCTATCAATCAGCTTTGCTTTAGTGCCCTGAGTATCACAGAACTTTGACATTCTAAAAGTAGCTTACTAGAAGAAATGAGTCAGGCTTTAAGCAGAAGCAATAGTGTAGTGAACTTGATTATTGTTAGCATAACAGCTTTAATTTCATTAATTGCTAGCACCACTGTTTAGAAGTTAAGACAGCTACATTTGTTAATCATTTAGCAAAAAATATTACTAATATATTGAATATACAAGAAGATTTAGATACGCATTTGGAAGAATGGATTGATACTCTTTATCCTATTAAAATAATTGAAAGGAGGTTCAGAATTTAAGGGTAAGGAGCCATCTCGAGTCTTATACCAAATACCACTGGATTCATGTCAGTTCTAAAATTTACAGTGGTAGTCATTATAATTAGGAATAAGTTTAAAGACACTTGCAGTATTTTGGCATTATTCTAACACCTCTCTTGATGTTTTAACATTACATAGTGAGCTTATGAATTTCAAGAATGCTGTTTTGCTGAGAATTGATGTGGTAGATACTGCTGATGAAATTACCCATGGCCAGTATTCTATTTTGTCAGTATTTCTATTTTGGTCAAGCTTCAGGAACGGCATATATAGCTTGATCATGCTAGTCCTTTTTGTCCTGGGAATACTTTTATTCCTGCCCATTGAGTGAAAGCTTGTCTTTAACAACATCTGCATGTTGGTAGCCAGATTACATGGCTTAAACCAAAAAATGGACCCCCAGACAGAGTTATTAATTTAACAGACTGGCAAGCCAAGGAGGGGTTAAGATTGTGAAACAGAGCCTTACCAACCTATACAGAAGTTCATTGCTTTGGATAATGTATAATTAATGACAGGTAAGGAAGGCCTTCTTGTCAGAACAACCTAAGACAGGCTCAGTCTTGTGAATAAAATAAGAAAAGGGGGGGGGGGAAGAGGCAGAGAGCCTTTGGAGCTGCTTGGTAAGAATCTGACATGGGCCAAGGACAAGGAAATGGACTGCTTGGCAGGAATATGACATCAGCCAAGGACAAGGAAATAGACTTCAGGCAGGAATCTGACATTAGGCTAGAACACAGAAGTAATTTCAGTCAGGAATCTAAATATAAGGCTAGAACAAAAAGTAATTTCAGGCAGGAATCTAAATATTAGGTAGAACAAAGAAGTAATTTCAGACATTCTTGTGTATAATGTATTGTTTTTACATATATAGGCAACACTAAATTGATTTAGTTGCTGCAAAGAAGAAATAATGAATGCATGAAGCTGAGATGGATAGTGCTACTAGGGATAGGGGAGGAATTTTAAAATCATGTTATAAAATTATTTTCATTTATTTATTGATTTATTTACCTCCTAGACACAGCCCCCTCCTCTTGGTCCCCCACAAAACACAACTCCTCCCCTCTCCTCTTCCCTTCTCCTCACAGAGGGAGGAGAAACCTGAGTGTCAACCCAATTAGTCATTAGGTCACAGTTGGTCTAGGCCCATCTTCTGCCACTGATGTCAGACTAAGCATCCCAGTTAGAAAGAGAGTATTCACAGACAACAGAGTCAAGGACAGCCTCTGCTACAATTGTTGGGGAACCCACATGATGACCATGCTACACACCTGATACATCATATGTTCAGGGAGGCCTACATCCATCCCTGGTGTGTTCTTTGGTTGGTGATTCAGTTTCAGATCTCCCAAGGGTCTAGGTTAGTTGACTGTATTGGTCTTCTTCGGGCCTCCCTATCCCCTCCAGGTTCCTCCATTCTTTTCCCAACTGTTCCACAAGTCTTCTCAAACTCTTAAGTTTAGATGTAGATCCCTGCATCTGTTTAGGTCAGCTGATGGGTAGAGACTCTTGGAGGACAGTTGTGTTAGGCTTTTCTCTGTGAATCCAAGATGATAGATAAAATCATACCCTTAGTCTCCAAGGTAAGTGAACGAGGAAGGCAGGCCAGCAATGTGTTTATATAGATCTAAGGACAGCTCAACACATTACACCCCAAATGGCAAAGATTGCTATTGCATTTGTTCATGTCTGTTTCTCAGAGAGCACCTGTGTATCCAAGCCAGCAATGAAAAATGTTGTTGTAAACAGTGTAATCACATGTTGTTTCATTGTGACAAGATGTTAACCAACAATGAGTTATTAAGGTCTCACAGTGTATTCCTGTGAATACATTACCCATTAGACACAGTGACTATTGTTTCCTTCATCCACACATAGACATCCATGTAGATATGGTGGACTCACACAAATCAAAGTTGACTTCGCAGTGGTCTCCATGATCCAGGAGCCTTTATAGAATTAAGCCCCAAGAGCATTCTGGCATGTAACACTATAAAGACATGGCTGGGATACACAGTTATCAATTTCCAACTCATAGTTCACACAATAATGCACTTGAGGACAGACACATGTATCTTCTTATCTCATTCAAACATACAGCCTCATTCATGTAGGGATTGGAAACACATTCATCCACTTCCAACTGACTATGCCTGCCTTGGTATCCACAGAGAAGCAGGAGTAGCCATTGATTTCATCTTGATACAAAGCCCAATTTTTTGCAAGGAATGGTAGCATTGTAATGTGTCTTACAGAACATTCTCACATATCCAGTAGGGCTGATATAGATAGGGTGCCTCCTTATTGGTAGGTAGTCTCTCCATACAAATTAATGGCATTTTTACATGACAATCCATTGTACTGAGGAAGGCATTGGCACAGGAAGCACCTTTGTTGGGGAAGTTTTCACACAAGTGGCAATTCCTTGACAGAGCCTGGAGAATCAAGGGTTTTTTATATCTTTATAGCCTTGTCCAAATTATTAGCTATGTGTAATTAACACATATGTGTAAATAACCACCCATGGCTCAGGTTAGTTGCTCCTGTTGATCTTGTAGAATCTCTATCCTGTCCAGGTTCCTCGATGCTCCTACAGCTTTTCTATAAGACTTCCTGAGCTCCATCTAATATTTGGCTATGAATCTCTGCATCTATTTCGTTCAGCTGCTGGTGGGAGAATACCTTTGTTTTTAATAGCTGAGTTGTCTTCCATTGTGTAAATTAACCACATTTTCTTTACCTATTCTTCAGTTCAGGGATATTCAGATTGTTTCTCATTTCTGGCTAGTATTAATAAGGTTGCTGTGAGCACAATAGAGCAAGAGTTCTTTCGGTATGTTTTCGGCATATTCTGTGTATATGACCAGAAGTAGTAAAGATTGGTATTGATGTAGAATTTTTCACACCATTCTGAGAAATAGCCAAGTTTATTTGTATAGTACAATCATGTGCATGCTACCATGAATTTTGTGAGTTCATATGTGTAAGTGTTTTTACTTGGATGACAGGATATCCTGGGGCTTGGAGGCCAGAAACCATACAGCCATGAAAGGAAAATATATCTCAATGGAAAGTCAATCTGAGATATCAGGGCCCAGGAACTACATAGCTCTGAGTTGGAACAGGTCCCAGTAGAAGGGAATCCTGTGACATGGGAGCTCAAAAACCTTAGAGCTCTGAAGTGGGACAGTGTCTAGATGAGAGGGCATCCTGAGATACAGGAGCACAGAAACTACATAGCCCTGAGAGGAAGCATCCTCATTAGAGGCCTTGTAGCTCCCTGAGTAGGATATCCCCAGCTGAGATGAGGAGTTCAGGGCCCTTAGCCATACTCCTTTTCTTCTCTTCTCTTCATTGCTTCTTTTCTTCTTGTTTTTTCCAACAAAGATTATACCAGGCAGGAGATGTCATGAAACAAATTTATTGGTGAGTCCAGGATGTTGAGGAGCCAATCAAAGGACAGATGCCCTCTGCTCCTGAAAGTGAGCAGCAGGGAACTGCATAAAGGGCAGTGCTTATATCAGATTTCTTAGGGGGTAGCACTTTTCTGGGCAGAGATTTCCAGATTGAGAATTTATAGGATTTCAAGTCTTAAGCATGAGGAGCTCAGGTAAAGTGAGTTTTTGTCCAGGGGTGGGTGGATTTCCTGTTTACCTGCTCAGAGATTTTGTGGGGGAGGGGAGTGGGGGGAGCTCAGGGATTAGTGAGTTTTCATGTTTAGGGATTGATGGATTTTTTTTCACCCACTTTTCCCAGCATTAGGCCTACAGGTTATGGTGGGAAATCCTTCCTGGTTACAGCTGACATTTGCTGAAACACCATCTCTAGGGGACTGCTTGTTCAGGGGAGAGAGGCTAGAGATGAGATATTGTGGACAGCTCCTGTGGGACAGATCCTGCAGTGGTGTTTCACAAAAGTCAGGAAAGAAGGTGTTGCAACCATGGACAACAAACACCCCATGAAAGGAATAGGCTGATGCAGGATAGGTGTCACTACTGTGGACAGCTCCTAAGGAGCAGATGTTGCTGAGGCAGGAAAGTTGATCTGTTACCATGCATAGCTTCTGTGACAGCTACAAGCTGAGAAGATGTGACTATACCACTATTTTGACAGTTCCTGAAAAGCCTTTTAATATGACTGAAGGCTAGTGCAGGAAGCAGGAGCTTGATGGATTTTGTGGCCTGTCACACCATCACCTTCACAGTGTGGTGTGTCACTCAGGGTCTACAATATGTGTGACAGTCTTATTGTTTCTGGAAGGTATTCTATTGTTTATATTTTCTATCCTCATTGGATCTTAATTTTTTTCTCTAAAATACCTCTTTATTTCCTTACATTTGACATTTGTATTATATACCATGCTAATTTGAAATATTGCTTTATTGATGCTACAACTCATCATGCCTTTATTTAACACAAAATAATCTATAGAAGAACACTCTAATAGAAATAAAGGTCTGATCCAATGTCTTAATTCATGAATATAACCATAGTATTTGGAAAGCTAACAAAGGATAATTGTAGAGTCAGCAAGATGTCATACTTGGCAGCCCACAATTACAATCAAAGGGGCACAGACAGAAAAGCAGGCTTTCCATGAAGTCAGATAGATGCTCACCCCCAGGTACCACATGCTGTTTTTGTCTGTTATTAATTAGATTCAGAGCTCAGGGTAAAGTCCATTTCCCATTACTGTCTTTGTTAATTTTCTTTTTGTTTTGTTTAACAGAATTTATATAGCTGTTTGAGGGTTTGCAACTGAGTATTTGAACTGTGTAGCTAAAATTTAATTTTTTAATATTTTTTGCAGTCCAGATTTATCCCCTTCCTGGTCCAGCCACTGTTGCACATCCCATACCTCCTCCTCCCATCTCTAAGAGGATATTGCCTTTCCCACTTCTTCAGATCTTCCCACTTCCTGGGATTCCAAGTCTCTTGATAGTTAGGTGACTTTCTCTGAGTGAGTCCAGAGCCAGCAGTCCTCTACTGTGTATGTGCTGGGGGCAACATATCAGCTAGTGTATGCTCCCTGGTATTCTTAATATCTGAGAGATCACAGGAGTCCAGGTTATTTGAGACTGCTGGTCTTCCTCTAGGGTCTCACTATTCCTCAGCTAGTTCCAGCTTTTCCCTAATTCAACCACAGGGGTAAGCATCTTCTGTCCATTGCTTGGGTATAAAAATCTGTGTCCAACTCTTTCGGCTCCTTGTTGAATCTTTCAGGGGGCAATCATGATAGGCCCCTGTTTGTAAGCACACCATAACATCAGTAATATTGTCAGGTGTTGGAGCTGCCCCCTAAGTTGGATCCCACTTTGGGCCTGTCACTGGGCCTCTTTTTCCTCAGGCTCTTCTCCATTTTTTTGTCCCTGCAGTTATTTCAGTGAGGAACAATTCTGGGTCAGAGTTTTTGACTGTTGGATGGCAACTCCATCCCTCTACTTGCTGCCCTTTCTTTCTACTGGAGGTAGACTCTACAAGTTCCCTCTGCCCCTATGTTGGTCATTTCATCTAAGGCCTCTCCCTTTGAGACCTGAGATTTTCTTACCTCCCAGGTCTATGGTACACTTTAGAGGGTCCCGCCACCTCCTACTTCTTGAACTTGCCTGTTTTCATTTCTTTCTATTGACCCTCAGGTGGTCAGTCTTGTCCCAACACCCCACAATATGTAATCCAATATATAAGCAAAACCCAAAGAAAATTATCACATGATCATATCCTTAGATGCCAAAAAAGCATTTGACAAAATATAGCATCCCTTCATGTTAAAAATATTGGAGAGATCAGGAATTCAAGGCCCATACCTACACATAATAAAAGCAATTTACAGCAAGTGAACAGCCATTATCAAATTAAATTGAGAGATACTTGAAGCTATCCCACTAAAATCAGGGACAAGACAAGAATACCCACTCTCCTCATATCAATTGTATATAGTACACGATTTTCTAGCTAGAGCAATAAGACAACAAAAGAGAGATCAAGGGGATACAAATAGGCAAAGAAGTCAAGTTATCACTATTTGCAGATGATATGAGAGTATTCATAAGCTACCCCAAAACTTCTACCAGAGAACTTCTATAGCTGATAAACAAGTACAGCAGAGTGGCTGGATATAAAAATAGCTCAAATCAGTAGCCTTCCTTTATACAAATGATAAATGGATTGAGAAAGAAATTAGGGAAACAATACCTTTTATATTTTTATTTTATACTTTTTATTTTTATATTTATTTATATTTTTATTTTTACATTGATTATTTTATTTATTTACATTTTAATATGTCCCCTTTCCTCATTTCCCCTTCACAAATACCACATCCCATCTCCCTCTCTTTGCCTCTGTGAGTGTGCTCCTCTATCCTCCTGCCTCACCTGTATAGCGTCTCCCTATGTTGGGTTATCAAGCCTCAATAGAACCAAGGGCCTTGTCTCCCATTGATAACATATGTAGCTGGAGCTGGATCCTCTTTGGTTGGTGGTTTAGTCCTTGTGAGATATGGGTAGTCCAGTTGATATTATTTTTTCTATTGTGTTGCAAACCAATTAAGCTCCTTCAATCCTTCCCCGAGCTATTTAGTTGGGGTCCCTGGGCTCAGTCCAATGGTTGACTGTGAGTATCTGTATCTGTATTAATCAGGTGCTGACAGAGCCCTACTTTCTTTGATTATGCTAGAGCACAAAGTAAGTAGGGATATCTGGCTGAAACTACATATCAAATGAAGATCTCCAGGGTAGGACTTTTTATTGGTTTGTTTTCTCTCTCTCTCTCTCTCTCTCTCTCTCTCTCTCTCTCTCTCTCTCCCTCTCCCTCTCCCTCTCCCTCTATCTCTATCTCTATCTCTATCTCTATCTCTATCTCTATCTCTATCTCTATCTCTATCTCTATCTCTATCTCTATCTCTATTTCTCTGTCTGCTGTCTATCTCTTTCTATTTCTCTGTGTGTCTCTGTGTCTCTCTCTGTCTCTATCACTCTCCTGATTGGTACATAACCTTTTCTTTATTTTTATTCACACACTAAGGCAATGAGAAACAACCAGAGCTAATATGAATTCATACACAAGGATTTTTGTGGTCTGTAGTCTGAAGTCCAGCTCTTAGCTGCTTTGGGGATCCAGTAGAGGATCCCTAATGTATATACAATGACTACAATGTATTCCTAAGAGAAGGAGGACTGCTCCTGAGATCTGAAATTTTAAAAACCCAATAGAAATATAGGAGTAACAAGATTCTTCTTGGCCACTGTCTTCATGAGAGGCATTTTTTTTTTTTTATCCGTTTCATCTCCTGGGACTTTCTTCCTCAATGAGGCTACTACTTTTGTTTCAGGCATGGCACTCACAGCTCACACATATGGATGAGTTAAACATGGCATATCTTTATGGTTTCACTTCAGCCTTATGAAATTGACTGAGAATGTTTACTTGGGCCCTTCTGTTTGTTAACCTTCTTGAGTTCTATGGATTATATCCTATGTATTCTGTACTTTTTTTTGGCTAATATGCCCTTATTAGTGAGCATATACCATGCATGAACTTTTAGGTCTGAGTTACCTCACTCAGAATGATATTTTCTAGTTCCATTCATTTGCCGGAAAACTTAGGATGTCCTCATTCTTATTAGCTGAGTAATATTCTATTGGATAAATGAACCACATTTTCTGTATACATTCTTCCATTGTGGGACATCTGACTTGTTTCCAGTTTCTAGCTATTACAAAAAAAGGCCACTATGAACATTTTGGTCCATATGTCCCTGTGGTATAGTGGGACACCTTTTAGGTATATGCCTAAGAGTAGTATAGCTGGGTCTTCAAGGAGGTCTATTTCCAAATTTTTGAGGAAAGTTCAGTTTTTTTCCAGAGTGTTTGTACCAGTTTGTAATTCCACCAGCAAAGGAGGAGTGTTCTCATTCTCCACATCCTTGTCAACATGTGCCGTCACCTGAGTTTTTGATGTTAAACATTCTGATTGGTGTAAAGTGGAATCTCAGGGTTGTTTTTATTTGAATTTCCCTGAGCTTCTCAGACATTCAAGATTTTTAATGATTATTGAAAGCTGTGAGTTTGATGTCAAAATGTCTTATAACCTTCATTATTTAGATAACATGGGTGATTACAGTTACCATGGGAATAGATTTTGCTAAGAGGTAGATTAAAAGCCATGAAAAGTGCATGTCCAATTGAACTATGAGGAAGTTCCTATATTGTCTGTGTTGTAGTATTAGGTAAAGGTTACCCTGTTTACAGGATACTTTATGCCACTTTGGGAGCTATTGGGGCCAAAGAAATGACTATTTGACTCTCAGTAGCTTATATATTTAAGATATAGTTGCATAATTTAAGAATTTCCAATGGAAAAGAGAATAAATTCCTCATATCTATCATGTAAGATATGAGGAATTATCCATATTCCCTAATGATAATGAGGAGGATTTTCTGCTTTGGCCTACAGGCTCTTGGAACAGGATCAGCAAATATCTGGCAGGTCTTGTTTCCCCATTAGTCCTTATCCTGTATTGAGACAAACAAGCAACTTACTCTGGTGAGGTGGTTTACTATCCAAGAGAAAGGATACTACTTGAGCTTTGGGATGTTGTGGTTGTTTGAACATGCTTGGCCCAGGGTGTGCCACCACTAAGAGGTGTGGCCTTAATGGGAGAATTGTGTTACTGTGGAAGTGGGCTCTGAGACCCTCCTAGCTGTGCATGAGAAAATTTTCTCATGCCTGCCTTCAGAACAAAAGTTAGAGCTCTCAGATCATCCAGCATTATGTCAGCTTTGATGCTGCAATGCTTTTTGCCATGATGATGGTGGACTGAATCTCTGAACCTGTAAGCTATCCCTAATTAAATGTTGCCTTGGTCATGGTGTCTCTTAACAGCAATGGGAACCCTAAATAAAACAGAAGTCCTACTGTGGAATTGTATTAGTAAAATACAGATAACAATCATAACTTATAACTTACATCTATTTAAATAGTTTTCTTTCTCATACTTGTTTAATTTTCCTAAATAAGAGTTTATGCAAATTACATATACATATACATATACATATACATATACATATACATGAATGCTAAAGGAAGGTTATCTGTATGTAGATATTTAAGTTAATGATACCATTTTTGTTAGAAGTTCTAATCTAATATTGTCCCTGCATGGAATTTTAGTTTTAAAATCTATGACTTCTATGGTCTTACAGGACACAAGAAAAAAAGAGTTTATCTTACAGCAAGAGCTTCAAAGATAAGACATCTATTTTTAAAAACATGCCTACTTTAGGGGGGAGATATCAGAAAGTCAAATACCTATAATTGTATTTAACCAGTTTATTATATGTATTGTATATGTTTTGGATAACAACTTAAATATGAAGAAACAAACTAACAAACACCATTTATTGTATGAAAAATTTCATAAGGGAAGTATTAAACAATATCAGGGGTCCTAATTCACTATATATCACATCATCTCCTTGTGACATAGGTTGAGTCCTTCCATATTTTTAATTTTTAGCGTGTATATCCTAGTTTTTACAAAAGAAGTATAATATAATGAGGTGTATATAATCATATAGCTTTATGGGAGGAGTGATTGGACACCAAGCTCGGGACCAATGATCCAACTTAGGAAGTTAAACAGTAAATATTTCAAACAAGTACATCTTATATTTGGAATAAAGTATTGTTCAGTTTAGGAGATATTGTGCATCATCATCATGAAAAAAGGCCAAATCCAAAAGATAAATAGAGTAATACAATAATTAATATTACCTGTATACTTGATGTTAAACCTTTAAGCTCTGTCTATTTCTAGGCAAACCATATAGAAAATATAGGGTAGCATTTATGACTTTAGCAACATGTAGAGGAATTTTTTTTTGTTTGCTTGTGTGTCTGTTTGGTTTACTTGCTTTGTGTCTTCAAAATATCTGTTATGTGTGCATATCATGTAGTAGAATTTAGCTGAGAAATCCCTGTTAAAAACTAAGATGCTAGAGCTATTATTGAGAGTTATCCATGTATGAGTATCCAGTTAGTTGGTTTAATTATAGACATGTTAATTAAATAAGGTTACTAATAGTGGCCTTTGTTTGAAATAGGTTACCTCTTAGCTATTCTGAAGCACATATTGTCTTTTTCCTGGCTGTTCATTTGTTTGTCTTCTGCCTGTCACAGAATCAGGAGGCTGGCCCTAACTAGGAGAGAGGATTTGAGATAAACTTTGAGACAAAGAGGCTTGGTGTTTGAGGTAGGACTAGAATGCACAGGTAAAAATCTGTGTATAGTGTTTTAGGCATGCAATCTCAGAGCATGCAGCTAAGACTGCTGAGTTTTACTGGCCAGCCAATCTAGATGATTTGGTGAGTTTTGGTGAATATAACTGTATTAAATGAACCAAAGGTAGTAGGCACAACAGCAAAGTTTCACATGTGAGCTGTGGGCAGTTAAAACTGCCTATACAAGACTTGTACCAGATCAAGGTACCTAAAATCTCAGAATGGCTGGTGTAATCCTCATGAAGTTCCACTCCTATTTTAGTTGTCACTGACATTTAATGGAGAGTGAAATTTATTTTCTTCAGTAATGTTTGGCCTTAGTAAACACCCAGCTTTCATTAGAGATACATACATCTTTGAACACCTACGTAGCCCTAAATCAACAAGTTGGTATTAAGAAAAGATGGAGACAGGGCTCCACAACTCTATATTTTGACTGGTTACAGTTTTCTGAAATGATTCTCTTTTACGACAAGGAGTTTCTTTATGAATGGAGAAGTTTAAATTTATCTCAGTATATTCGGAATAATGTTTATAAATTTTTGTTAGATTAGACTAATATACAATATTTTTGTTGTTATATTGGACTGTATTGTTACTATATTTGATTAATAAGTTTAGAGTTGACAGTTTTCCATTACCCATAACTTCAGTAGTACCAAGTAAATTATCTAGGTTTCCAGTACTAGGCACTGCCTTCCTCTGTTTGAACAGGCCATAAGTGCAATTAGAGTGGTATAAGATGCCACAAAGTTATGTGTGGTACCACTGCCCACTTAATGTCATTGTGCTATGCTGTTTATTGATGAGGTTTACATCTATCATAGCTATGTATGACTTTTGATTGTCCTTCTTCATTAGAAGCTTGGCCACTATTTCTGTTTGATTGTTTGAATATTTTGGCCATGTTCTTTTTTACAAATTTTTATTTATTCACTTTACATCCCAAGTACAGTACCCCTCCTACAAGTCCCTCCCCAAATGCCCCTCACCCATCCCTTTAACCACTGAGAAGTGGGAGGTCCCTCATGCGGAATCAACCCACCATGGCCCCTTAAGTCACTGGTTCAGTCTCTAGGAGCCCCTAAGGGTTTAGAGTAGTTGGCTCTGCTGGTGTACTTTTGGTATTCCTATCCCCTCCAGGTTCCTCAATCCTTCCTCCAACTCTGTCACTGTATTTTCTGAGTTCCATCTGATGTTTAGCTGTGGATGTCTGCATTTGTTTTGGTCAGCCCCTGGGTTGGCCTCTCAGAGTACAGTTATGCTAATTTCCTAGTAACAGTATAACAAAGTATGATTAATAGTGTCAAGGATTGGTTCTTGCCAAAGGGATGAATCTCATGTTGGGCCAGGGATTGGTTGGTCATTCTCTCAGTCACTTGACACATTTGTGCCTGCACTTCTTGTAGATAAGACAAATTTGGAGTTAAAGGTTTTATTTAAAGGTAGCGTCATTATCTCTTCACTTGGATTCCTACCTGGATACAGGAGGTGCTCACTTCAGGTTCCATATCACCAACTGCTAAGAGTCTCAGCTACAGTAACCCTTATAGACTCCCAGGAGCCTCCTCCATCCTAGGTTGCAAGTTCATAATAGATATTCCCCCAAAATAATGCTCATGGTACAATGAAATGAAATAGCAGAAAAATTGTAAGAGCCTGATAATCAAGGAGTTTTGTTAAAAAAAGGTTCTACTAATAATGTTAGAAGCGCCATCAATTAATTTCAGTAACCTATGTGTCCAAAATTGAGCTAAACTTGATGGGAAAAAATCCACAAGGACTCCACAAGAGAGGGAGACTGGATCCACAACTTTATATTTTGAGTGGTATGGTTTTCGGAAATGAAAGAACATTATGCACCTGAGGAAAGCTGGAAAAGTAAGATGTGGCCTTTCTCAGGGAAGATCACACCAATTATTTGTGTTTTAACAGAAGGTCTGTTTTGAAAAACATACATCCAGGTAACATTAAACTTACTAATCAGGTTACATTTAAGAATAGATATGCATGTAGTTGTATGAATGCAACAAAATTTAGTAAAAGGGGTATATATACTTAAAAGATATTGCGATGAGTTTTATGGGAAGTTGAAGGAAGAAAGGGAAAGAAAAATATAATTAAATTATAATCAGAAAAAAGAAGAAAGTAGTCATACACCGTACACATGCACACACACGCACACGAACACACACACAGAGAGAGAGAGAGAGAGAGACAGAGACAGTGAGTAAGAGAGAGAGAGAGAGAGAGAGAGAGAGAGAGAGAGAGAGAGAGGAAAATACAGCCATGCACAAACACGTTAACACATACAAGAAAGGAATAGAGAGATTTATACAGGTATGGATAGAGTAGTAATAATAGAGGTAGTGGAGGATTTTAGATTACAGCATGGAGTGTAGGCATTAAAAGTATTAAAACACATGATATTTATATTCAATAAAATATGTTTTAAGAAATGAAAATACTAGTGGGGGAAAATGCAGACTTTTTCGTTTGTGTGTTACCTGGATGCACAGTTTGTTCACTCCTCACACCAGAACTGTATGAGTTCACAAAAACCTGCACACATACACACATGCACACTCATGCACACACATACACACATACACACACACACATATACACACATACACAGACATGCAGAGAGACAGAGACAGACAAAGACAGAGACATACAATTATGGAAATATCTTAGAATTGTTTTTTCATAATATGTTTTAAATTATTTTTTTACCATGATTATATAGTAAGTCATTCCATGTTTATTGGGTATATTACTTTACCAGGGATAAAACACCTCATTTATTTTTTAAACTAATCACATCTTTCTTTAATTTAATCATTGTAATAGATATAAAGTTCTAATCCACTGTGGTGGCCCATGCTCACAAGCGTAGCACTTATAAACAGTGGCACAGCTGTGCACAGCTGTGTAGAAAGTGTTACAAGCTGCACCTGGCAGTTCAAAATCACAGTCACAAGGGCCCAGACAGACCAGTATCTCCCTGGATACAGCAGGATCTTGATTTAAATAGCTAGTTTTGAGATCTCACACTTGATTGGTCCTAAGCCCATTCTTATTATAAATGTACACACTCAGCCATTCATAAACAAATGGAGCTAACATAAGTCCCTGAACACAGGGTTTTTGCCAGTCAGGCTAATGGCTGGATACCCAGCTCTCAGCTGGTTCCAGGCTCAATCCAGGACCTGACTACAACCTACTTAGCAGTAAAGAATAGCTCTTAAGATGTGCCAGGAAAAAGAGCCAGTGGAAATACAGTATAGACTGGTACTTGCTAAGAGACTTCACACTCCTGCTGAATGACTTGCTTCTATTTTCTGTTTAAAAAATGTGTTTCTGCTTCTTATTACACTGCTCTTTTTTCTTTTTAATTTTTTAATAATATTTTATTGGATACTTTATTTACATTTCAGATGCTATCCCCTTACCCCATTCTACCCCCCCCCAGGAATCCCCAATTCCATCCGCTCCTCCTGCTTCTATGAGGATGTGCCTATACCCACCCACTCCCACCTCCCCACCCTCAAATTCCCCCACACTGGGGCATCCAGCCTTCACAGGACAAAGGACCTCCTCTCTCACCTATGCCTGCCAAGGCCATCCTCCCCTACATACACAGCTGAAGCCATGTGTCCCTCCCTATGTGCTACCAGGCTGGTGGTTTAGACCCTGTGAGCTCTGGTTGGTTAATTTTGTAAAATTGTTTAAATTCCATTTCATCACTTTTTCTTCAAAAAATGCACAGGATAATCTAACTGACTTTTTGTGGCATTCCTTAAGAAACGGTATCTCTCAGACAAAAATAGTTAATTCTATTAAAATACAAATCTGAATTTGTATGTTCTTTGAGGTATACTTATCTAACAATACTTACTTATCCTGTGAGTATCTTGCTGTTTTCACTGGTGTATTTTATTAAAACCATTCATTGTTTTGTCTAGTGATTTCTTCAGCAACAAAACATATTTGAAACTGCAATAAGTATAAATATATGCTTTAGGAAGATTGTAATATTTTCTTGAGAAATGATGCATCACCCATGCATCAGACCCACAAAGATGTGGCATTGTGAAGAAACCATGGGTAGGAGGGAAGGAGTCTCTCATGTAGCCTGTTATGTCTAGGCATAGATATTAACTAACTATATATCTGCTTCATTTTAATGTCACAGATTGTCACATAAATGATTTTATAAAACTTATTCATGTTGATAGGATCATGTACAATTTTGAGAAATATGATATAGTTAGAAATCAATGTGATAATGTTAAATAATAATTTTTCATCATTAGTTACAAGTGATGTGTTTTCTTTTCATTCTCATGATCTGTTTTGGAAACATGTTCAACATTATTATATCTGTTAGGATTTTCTATTAGTTCTACCTGTGTATGGTTAGTTCAGTTTTCTCTCACAGAAAATGTGAAACTTAACACAACTCCACTCCCTAGGCCCAAATTTTGTACCTTGCTAGATGTCTACCAAGAGAAAAATCGTAAGCCTTTGGTTCTTCACAGTCTATCTCTTTGTTTTACTCCCATGTACTAAAATGTGTGACCTATACATTGTCTTGTTTAAGATTTTTTTTTGCACATAAAGAAATCTTTATTGAAAAAGGACTCTTCCTCCACTGGGGGGGGGCAAAACAAACAAAAATAATAAAAATGTGCAGGAAACACTCTCTTGACATCAATCCAATTCAATTCAATGGGTGGTTTGGTTTTGCTTTAACCCTTGGCCCCTTTCCCTGAGCATTCAGCCCCATAACTGCCCAGCTGTTTGTTTTCTTGTTCCAGTTCCTGTGTAGAACTGGCCTAAGGCCTTAGCTGTCATTTGCTTGGTTCCCACATCCACCTAATAACAGTGGGACAGTCACACTATCATCCCAGATGCTGGCCAACTCATTCTCCTCTAAACCCCACTTTTCCATTCCTTGGACTCTAACCTAGTAGCTGGTCTGATTTGGTTTCCTTCATCCTACATTTCTGTTTTCACGTTAGTCTGTTCCTCCTGCTTCCCTCTTTCCTCCAATAGAAGCTCTCAAAGCTAACCAGATCTCAGAGCCTCTGTTGAAAGCCAGGATATATGGATCTAGGCAAATCTGCCAGCAGAAACTTCTCCAGAAGTTGGCCGGTATCTTCTGTGGAAGAAAGGACTGGCTCTGATTGCTGACTGGATAATTTCTACTTAACAATCACCTTCCTGTGCTTGTGCTGAACCAAATTGGAATGCTTCTTGCCTGCCAAGTTCAAAGGATGAGCTCATTCTCATAGGCCACTGGGGAAGATGCTCAGGCAGGAATCTTTTACGAAGTACATGTGGCCTGAAAGACTGAAGGAACTCAGCAGTATACCCTTGGGAAATCATTCCCATGACGTGCGGCTATGAGTGTAGCTGTTGCTATGATTGCTGCTGCTGCTGCTGCTGCTGCTGCTAGGATGGCTGTTGCTGGAGCTGCTGCTGCTGCTGCTATTCCTGCTGCTGCTGGTGGTGTGACTGCTGCTGCTGGGATGGCTGTTGCTGCTGCTGCTGCTGCTGGGATGGCTGTTGTTGCTGTTGGGATAGCTGTTGCTGCTACTGCTGTTGCTGCTGCTGTTGCCCGTGTTACTAGGTCTAGGGCCACTTTTGTCTGTGCTACTAGGTCTGGGACCACTGTTGCTGTGGCTACTGCTGCTGCCTATGTTACTAGGTCTGCTGCTGCTGCTGCTGTTGCCTGTGTTACTAGGTCTGGGGCCACTGTTGCCTGTGTTACTAGGTCTAGGGCCACCGTTGCCCCTGTTACTATGTCTGGGGCCACTGTTTCCCATGTTAATAGGTCTGGGGCCGCTGTTGCCCCTGTTACTAGGTCTGGGGCCGCTGTTGCCATGGCTACTGCTGCTGCCTGTGTTACTAGTTCTGCTGCTGCTGCTGCTGTTGTCTGTGTTATTGGATCTGGGGCTGCTGCTGCTTTGGCTGCTGCTGCTGCTGCCTGTGTTACTAGTTCTTATTCTACTGCTGTTGCTGCTAGAGGGGCTGCTGCTGCTGCTGCTGCTGCTGCTGCTGCTGCTGCTGGTGCTGGTGCTGGCGTTGCTGCGGAGGCTGCTGAGACTGCTGCGGCTGCTGTTTCAGCAGCGGCTAAAAGTGTTGTCCATCATCCAGAGAAGTCAGGGGAGGAGGTACCTGGAGGCAGGAACCAATGCAGAGCTCATGGAGGAGCTTCTCACAGGCTTGTTCTTGTTTAAGATTATTATTCCTGGGATTAAACACTATTAACAAAAGCAACTTGAAGAAAGAGTTTATTTAGATTATACATTGTCTTAGGGTTTCTATTGTTGTAAAATGAAGCAATGACCATGGCAAAGCTTATAAAGGAAAATGTTTCATTAGAACTGGCTCATAGTACATAGGTCTAGTCCATTGTCATCAAGTGAAAAAGTACAGCAGCATGCAAGTATGGAGGTGGCAGTTGTGGGGCTATGTGCCTTGCAGCATTCAGTCAAAGTATAGGGAAAGGTCCTTATTCCTGCTGGTCACAAGATGAGTTTTTAGGGTTTTTTTTTTTTTTTTTTTTTGCATTTTCTCAGATTCTTTTTTTTTTCCTTTTTTTTTTTAATTTCTTTTTTTTTTTGAACATGAAATGCTTTTTTATAGCGTGTTTTACAAGGGGAGGGGGTAAGAGGGTCCAGGTGGTGGAAAAGTACAAAATCTTCTTGGCCTGTGCCTTGAAACATGTCATGGTCTATATGGTACACTGCCTTGAATTATGATCTACCTGCAGTTCTTCAGAAGATATGGTACACTGCTTGAGTTATGGTCTCCCTGCTATTCTTAAGAAGACATGGTACTCTGCTTTGAGTCTATCTGCAGTTGCTAAGCAGGATCTTGCAGCTGCCAAGCTTCAGAGGACATTGTGCAGGTGGGGAAAGGTAGGGGGTAAGGGTAAGGGCGAGGGTCCTGGCTTCTGGCATCTCCCCCTTCTCTGTTTAGTTAGAGAAGGCTTCTTATGTTCAATCCCAACTATGTGAGTTTTGAATTTGGATGTCTAATTATGGGGGGTCTTAGACAAGTTCACAACCCCAAAACACTGATGTGAGACAAGTCACATCGATGGTCGAAGGCTTTAGGCTGTCGACGATGGGCAACGTCAAGGGACTCCGATGTGGGTGAAAGGAGGGTGAGAGCCCTGTCTTAGGCCATGTAGGCTGCACCCACTCCCAGCACCACGCACTCCTTTTCGGCTGCATTGGGTGGGCCCCTGGGAAGTGGACCTACAATAATCCCGTCATTGGGCTAACTCACAGCCATCCTAGTCTCTTGTAAATGTTCAAGTTACCAACCATTTGTCAGTTTGGGGTGTAATATTGTCATAAAGGAAGGCTCCCCAATGTTAGCGGCCATATCAAGGGTGGCCTTGGTTTAGGAAAAAGCCAATTTTTGTTGTGGTGATCAAGAGGCCAAGCTCTCTAGCGAGAGAAATGAGGGCAAAGCCAGGCATACCAGGAACCCTTCTGGAGGGCGTGGAAGTCTAGGGGTCGACCGTAGGGGGAGGCAGGGGATCTGACAGTTGAGTCAGTCTCCTGCGGAGTCACTTCTGGATCCTCTGCAATTTTCAGCTGATGGTAATGAACTTCAACTGCCTTCTTGATGGCAGCATCAACCTGGTTCCGTGGACGACAGGTCACGGGCGATGATCTCTGTCTTGCTCAATCTTGATGTCGTGCGCACATCCTCTCAATGAGGGTCTGTCCGGATGGGTCCGTGCCTCGAGCCCCACGTCTGGGTGCCACTTGGCCCGACCGACGGGTCCTGGTTATTCGTGGGGGCGAGGAGGACTGGAACCTGCTATTCTTCAGAAGATATGGTACACTGCTTGAGTTATGGTCTCCCTGCTATTCTTCAGATGATATGGTACACTGCTTTGAGTCTATCTGCAGTTGCCAAGCAGGATCTTGCAGTTGCCCAGCTTCAGGGGACCTTGTGCAGGTGGGAAAAGGTAGGGGGTGAGGGTAAGGGCGAGGCTCCTGGCTTCTGGTCCATCTGGGTTAGAACTTCTAATAGCAGGCATCACGGGTGATTCAATTTTACCTGGAAAGAAAAAAGAAGGGGATTCTCAGGGAGATTTCTCTTCCCTGGATGTAAATTGTTAATCATCGTATTTATGATTGGGCCTGGCTTTGTGAGGGTATCTATTTTTTCCATTAATATTTGTGGTAGCTGGTTAGCTGTGCCTTCTGTGGTATTGGGCAGGCATATCAGTCCTCGGCTCCATAAGGGAACTGGGACTGGGGCATTCCCTTTATGGGTATGAGGGTCCTTCCCCATATCTGTGGCAAAGTTTTGTTGGTCTTGGTGGTGCCCGAGGTCACCAACATGGTCAGCAAGAGATTTGCCATGAGCTTTCAGCTTTAGAGAGAGAAAAGTGAACAAGGCATGATGGAGAGTATTTCAGGGGGACTCCTTCTGAGGGGGTACCGTTCCCCCTCTTTTGTTTTTAAAGCCAATTTTTCAGAGTTCTTGTAAAATCAGGGCAGAAGCGCCAACAGTTGCTCCTTCCACACTCAGAGAGTCATGAAGGCCTTATTTAAGGATATATAAATCTATATTAATAATCTTTTGTCAAAGGACTTTTATAGCTCCACTGACAATTAATCAGACTATATGATATATCGATTAGAAATAGCTTTTTCTACTTTTTGTGAGATTACCTCTCTTTTGTCAATTAACTGTTGAGGAAGTTAGGGTTTACCTCTCTCTTGAGAATATTGAACAGAGATTTAAATTCTTTTGTGGAGAGCTTAAAATAGTATCTTAGCCAATTTGCATCTCCTAGAAACTTTTGAAATTAATTTAAAATAAATAGACTCCCTTTTTTTTAAATCCTTTATCTGTGTGGGGTTTTTATTGGGTATTATACGTATTTACCTTTCAATG
This sequence comes from Grammomys surdaster, assembly GCF_004785775.1. NCBI lineage: Eukaryota > Metazoa > Chordata > Mammalia > Rodentia > Muridae > Grammomys > Grammomys surdaster. Next base: position 182,065 of record NW_021618973.1, on the reverse strand, counting down.
TTGTCTCCTTTCTCATTCTCCCCCCAAATCCCTTATCCCCTACCCCTTCCTCCTAATTTTTGTGATGGTGTGCTCCAAACATCCTCCCAGTCCCATCTCCCTGCTCTCGAATTCCAACACAGTAGGGGATCCAAACTTTTGGGGACCTTGGCCCTCCACTTTCAATGGAGTCTAACAAGGTCACCCTCAATTCCCTATACAGGTGCTTGAGTCCCTCCCTTTGTGCTCTCTGGTTGGTGGTTTAGACTTTGGGAGTTCTGGTTGAAACTTTTGATGCTCCTTCTAAAAAGGACCAACGCATTCATATTTTGGTCTTCCTTCTTCTATGTGAGTTTTATGTGGTCTATATGAAGATTCTTAGAAATTGTGAGCTTTTGGGCTAATATCCACTTATCAGTGAGTGCATACCATGTATGTTCCTTTGAGATTGGGTCATCTCACTCAAGATGATATTTTCCAGCTCCATCCATTTGCCTAGGAATTTTGTGAACTGATTGTTTTTAATAGCTGAGTAGTACTCCATTGTATAAATGTACCACATTTTCTGCATCCATTCTTCTGTTGAAGGGCATCTGGGTTCTTTCCAACTTCTGGCTATTATAAATAAGGCTGCTATGAACATGGTGGAGCATGTGTCCCTGTTGTATGTTGAAACTTCTTTTGGGTATATGCCCAGGAGTGGTATAGCTGGGTCCCTAGGTAACGCTATGTTCAATTTTCTGAGATACCGCCAGACTGCCTTCCATAGTGGTTGTACCAGTTTACAATCCCACCAACAGTGGAGGAGTGTTCCTCTTTCTCCACATCCTCGCCAACATGTACTGTCACCTGTGTTTTTGATCTTAGCCATTCTGACTGGTGTGAGGTGGAATCTCAGTGTTGTTTTCATTTGCATTTCCCTGATGACTAGGGATGCTGAACACTTCTTTAGGTGCTTCTCAACCATTCGAGCTTCCTCAGTTGAGAATTCTTTGTTCAGGTCTGTGCTCCATTTTTTAATAGGGTTCTTTGATTGTCTAGAGTCTAATTTCTTCAGTTCTTTGTATACCTTGGATATTAGCCCTTTATCAGATGTAGGGTTGGTGAATATCTTTTCCCAATCTGTTGGTTGCCGCTCTGTCCTATTGACTGTGTCCTTTGCTTTACAGAAGCTTTGCAGCTTTATGAGGTCCCATTTGTCAATTTTTGGTCTTAGAGCACAGGCCATTGGCGTTCTGTTCAGGAACTTTTTTCCCTGTGCCTATGTATTCCAGGCTTTTTCCCAGTTTCTCTTCTATTAGTTTCAGTGTGGCTGGTTTTAGGTGGAAGTCCTTAATCCACTTGGAATTGAGCTTTGTACAAGGAGATAAGTATGGATCAATTTTCATTTTTCTACATGCTGACCACCAGTTGGACCAGCACCATTTGTTGAAAATGCTATCTTTTTTCCATTTGATGGTTTTAGCCCCTTTGTCAAAGATTAAGTTACCATAGGTATGGGGGTTCATTTCTGGGTCTTCTATTCTATTCCACTGATCCTCCTGCCTGTCTCTGTTCCAATACCATGCAGTTTTTATCACTATTGCTTTGTAGTACAGCTTGAAGTCGGGGATGGTGATTCCTCCAGAAGTTCTTTTATTGCTGAGAGTAGTTTTCGCAATCCTGGGTTTTTTGTTATTCCAAATAAATTTTAAGATTGCTCTTTCTATCTCTGAGAAGAATTGAGTGGGAATTTTGATGGGGATTGCATTAAATCTGTAGATGGCTTTTGGCAAAATAGCCATTTTTACTATATTAATCCTTCCAATCCATGAGCATGGGAGATCTTTCCATCTTCTGAGATCGGCTTCGATTTCTTTCTTCAGGGGAATGAAGTTCTTGTCATACAGGTCTTTTACTTGCTTGGTTAGGTTCACACCAAGGTATTTTATATTATCTGTGACTACTTTGAAGGGTGTCATTTCCATAATTTCTTTCTCAGCCAGTTTATCTTTTGAGTAGAGGAAGGCTACTGATTTGCTTGAGTTAATTTTATATCCAGCCACTTTGCTAAAGTTGTTTATCAGGTTTAGGAGTTCTCTGGTGGAAGTTTTGGGGTCACTTAAGTATACTATCATATCATCTGCAAATAGTGAGATTTTGACTTCTTCCTTTCCAATTTGTATCCCTTTGACCTCCTTGTGTTGCCTAATTGCTCTGGCTAGGACTTCCAATACTATATTAAATAAGTAGGGGGAGAGTGGGCAGCCTTGCCTAGTCCCTGATTTTAGTGGGATTGCTTCAAGTTTCTCTCCATTTAGTTTAATGCTGGCTACTGGTTTGCTGTAAATTGCTTTTACTATGTTTAGGTATGGACCTTGAATTCCTGACCTTTCCAAGACTTTTATCATGAAGGGGTGTTGAATTTTGTCAAATGCTTTCTCAGCATCTAGTGAGATGATCATGTGGTTTTTTTCTTTGAGTTTGTTTATATAATGGATTACATTGATGGATTTCCGAATATTGAACCAACCCTGCATTCCTGGGATGAAGCCAACTTGATCGTGATGGATAATTGTTTTGATGTGTTCTTGAATTCGGTTCGCTAGAATTTTATTGAGTAATTTTGCATCAATGTTCATAAGGGAGATTGGCCTGAAGTTCTCTTTCTTTGTTGGGTCTTTGTGTGGCTTAGTTATGAGTGTAATTGTGGCTTCAAAGAATGAGTTGGGTAGTGTACCTTCTGTTTCTATTTTGTGGAATAGTTTGAAAAGAATTGGGATTAGGTCTTCCTTGAAGGTCTGATAGAATTCTGCACTAAAACCGTCTGGTCCCGGGCTTTTCTTTGTAGGGAGACTTTTAATGACTGCTTCTATTTCTTTTGGGGTTATGGGACTGTTTAGATGGTTTATCTGGTCCTGATTTAACATTGGCAACTGGTATTTGTCTAGGAAATTGTCCATTTCATCCAAATTTTCCAATTTTGTTGAATATAGGCTTTTGTAGTAGGATCTGATGATTTTTTTAATTTCCTCAGTTTCTGTTGTTATGTCCCCCTTTTGAGTTCTGATTTTATTAATTTGGATACTGTCTCTCTGCCCTCTGATTAGTCTAGCTAAGGGTTTATCTATCTTGTTGATTTTCTCAAAGAACCAACTCCTGGTTTTATTGATTCTTTGGATAGTTCTTTTTGTTTCAATTTGGTTGATTTCAGCCCTGAGTTTAATTATTTCCTGCCTTCTACTCCTCTTGGGTGTATTAGCTTCTTTTTGTTCTAGGTCTTTCAGGTGCTCTGTCAAGCTGTTAGTGTATGTTCCCTCCAGTTTCTTTTTGTAGGCACTTAGAGCTATGAATTTTCCTCTTAGCACTGCTTTCATTGTATCCCATAAATTTTGGTATGATGTGTCATCATTTTCATTAAATTCTAAAAAGTTTTTAATTTCTTTCTTTATTTCTTCCCTTACCTGATTATCAAGGAGTAGGGTGTTGTTCAGTTTCCATGTAAATGTGGGCTTTCCATTCTCTTTGTCATTTTTGAAGACCAGCCTTAGACCATGGTGATCTGATAGGATGCAGGGAATTATTTCAATTTTCTTATATCTGTTGAGGCCTGTCTTGTGCCCAATTATATGGTCTATTTTGGAGAAGGTACCATGAGGTGCTGAGAAAAAGGTATATTCTTTTGCTTTAGGGTGAAATGTTCTATAGATATCTGTTAAGTCCATTTGGTTCATAACTTCTGTTAGTTTTACTGTATCTCTATTTAGTTTCTGTTTCCATGATTTATCCATTGCTGAGAGTGGGGTGTTGAAGTCTCCCACTATTATTATGTGAGGTACAATGTGTGTTTTGAGCTTTAGTAAGGTTTCTTTTATGAAATTCGATGCTCTTGTATTTGGCGCATAGATATTCAGAATTGAGAGTTCATGTTGGTTGACTTTTCCTTTGACAAATATGAAATGCCCTTCCTTATCCTTTTTGATAGTTTTAAGTTGAAAGTTGATTTTATTCGATATTAGAATGGCTACTCCCGCTTGTTTCTTAGTGCCATTTGCTTGAAAAATTGTTTTCCAACCTTTTACTCTAAGGTAGTGTCTGTCTTTGTCACTGAGGTGGGTTTCCTGTAAGCAGCAAAAAGCTGGGTCCTGTTTGCGTATCCAGTCCGTTAGCCTATGCCTTTTTATTGGGGAATTGAGTCCATTGATGTTAAGAGATATTAAGGAGAGGGTGTTCTTGCTTCCTGTCATTTTTGCTAATAGTGGAGACATCGTTTGTGTGGTTATCTTCTTTTGGGTTTGATGGAAAAGGATTATTTTCTTGCTCTTTCTGGGGTATGATTGCCCTCCTTGTATTGGAGCTTTCCTGCTATTATCCTTTGTAAAGCTGGATTTGTGGGAAGATACTGTGTAAATTCAGTTTTGTCATGGAATATCTTAGTTTCTCCGTCTATGGTAATTGAGAGTTTTGCTGGGTAAAGTAGCTTGGGCTGGCATTTATGTTCTCTTAGGGTTTGTATGATATTTGTCCAGGATCTTCTGGCTTTTATAGTATCTGGTGAGAAGTCAGGTGTAATTCTGATAGGTTTGCCTTTATATGTTATTTGGCCTTTTTCCCTTACTGCTTTTAAAATTCTGTCTTTGTTTTGTACATTTTGAGTCTTGATTATTATGTGACGGGAGGTATTTCTTTTTTGATTTAGTCTGTTTGGCGTTCTGTAGCCTTATTGTGTGATTATGGGCATCTCATTCCTTAGGTTAGGGAAGTTTTCCTCAATAATTTTGTTGAAGATATTTACTGGCCCTTTAAGTTGGGAATCTTCACTCTCATCTATACCTATTATCCTTAGGTTTGGTCTTCTCATTGCGTCCTGGATTTCCTGGATATTTTGAGATAGCAACTTTTTGCATTTTGCATTTTCTTTGATAGTTGTGTCAATATTTTCTAAGGTATCTTCTGCACCTGAGATTCTTTCTTCTATCTCTTGTATTCTGTTGGTGATGCTTGTGTCTATGACTCCTGATTTCTTTCTTAGGTTTTCTATCTCCAGGGTAGTCTCCCTTTGTGATTTCTTTATTGTTTCCACTTCCATTTTTATGTCCTGAATGGTTTTGTTCAATTCCTTCATCTGTTTGTTTGTGTTTTCTTGTAATTCTTTAAAGGATTTTTGTGTTTCTTTAAGGACTTCATCCTGTTTTCCTGTGTTCTCCTCAAGTTTTTTGATAGTGTTATTTACTTCCTTCTTGTAGTCCTCTAGCATCATCATTAGAAATGATTTTAGATCTGGTTCTTGTTTTCCTGGTGATATGGGGAGTTCAGGACTTTCTAATGTGGGAGAACTAGGTTCTGATAATGGCAAGTACCTTGGGTTGCTGGTGCTTGTGTTCTTGCGCTTGCCTTTCGCCATCTGGATCACCTTTGTGCTATCAGAGCTGTCTCTGACTGGGGCCTGTCTTTCCTATTATCTAGGTTGTGTCAGAACTGTTTGGGATGGGTTTTGCTGCTTGAGTTAGAGATGAGGCCCAAGATCTGCTTGGTGCTCAGGTGGAAACCGGAAGGGGCCGGGGCTCCGGGTCAGGAGCGGATTCCTGGATCCCAATGAGTCCCAGTGGGTCACAGTGGGTCCCAGTTGCTCCCTGATTGGGGGCGAGCACTGCCACCTCCTAGCCTAAGAAACTGCTTGAGCTAGCTTGAGCCACGGAGAGCCCCGCTCCCTCTAGGTTCTGTGAGATTGGGTGCAGAGCTGACTCCCGGGATCTGCTCTGGCACAGACCGGAAGGAACCCACGCTCTGGGCCCTGGAGTGAACTCCTGGGTCCCAGTGGGTCCTAGCCACTCCCTGTTCGGGGGCAAGCACTGCCACCTCCTAGCCCAAGACCCTGCTTGGCACAGAGGTCCTGCGAGCCCCGCTTCCTCTGGAGTCTGCGAGATTGGGTGCAGAGCTGCCTCCCAGGATCCGCGAGTGCTCGGGCCCCGACTGGATGGAGCCCGCTCCAGGCCAGGAGCGAATTCCTGGGTCCCAGTGGGTCCCTGTTGCTCCCTGTTTGGGGTGAGTGCTGCTTTTTCCTTACCTGGGATGCTGC
>NW_021618973.1:135826-171028 GCF_004785775.1 Grammomys surdaster | reverse complement strand
CTCCCTGTTTGGGGTGAGTGCTGCTTTTTCCTTACCTGGGATGCTGCTGCGTGAGTTCAAGCTCCTGGGAGTCCCTGTTTTTCTTGGTTTTCTGCGGTTGGGTACGGAGCTGCTGCCTGCGACCTGCTCTAGGCTCGGTCCCAAACCCTAGGGTTTTTTTTTTTAATTATGAGAGATTTACCAGAGGGTCCAGTACGTGGAGAGAGAAATCCATGGACAACTAATCTCTGCTCCTTGGGGCAGACAACAGGGGCTGGGATAAAAGAACAGTGCTTCTCTAGAATGTATGAGGTGGTGGAGCTTCTCAGGGCAAAGATATCCAGAATGAGGATTGGTAGAATTTCAAGTCCTGAGCATGAAGGGCTCAAGGTTGATGGATTCTACTGCTCAGGGATTGGTAGGATTTTGTGGGAAGCTCAGTGATTGGTGGATTTTGCTGCTCAGTGATTAATGGCTTATTTTCATCTCCTTTTCCCAGTATCTGGCTGTGGGTTAGGATGGGAAGTTTTTCCCTGTTCCACCTGGCTTTGCTGAGGTACCATCTCTGTGGGGCTGCTGGGGAGGCTAGAGAGTAGCTGCTGCCACTGTGGACAGCATCTGTGGCACAGCTCCTACAGTGGTATTTCACCAAGGCTGTAGGCTGAGGGAAGATACATGGGGAAACTGAACAGCTCCTCATGACTGCAGTAGTCTGAAGAGCAAAAAGTGTTGCCATCTTGGACAGCTCAAGTCATGCAGCTGAGTTGAGAAAGGTGAAGTGCCACAGTGGAGAGCTTGTGTGAGGCTGTAGGCTTCTGTAAGGGCGGTTGACTGAGGAGATGTCCTGGTGCAGCCATTTGGACAAAAACTTCCATTTTGACTTCTCCTTTTGGGCTAGGCAGAAGGGCATCTCTCTGGGACCCTAGGCTTGGAAAGGAAGGAGGGGCTTGCTGCTGCTTTGACAGCTTTGTGGTGCACCGCTCAGGGACTACAATGATGAGATGATGTATGAAGAACAATGGTGGCATTTCACTTCTGTAGTAGACAATAACATTACTTTTAAAAGAAATCATCATTTTTCTACTGCAGGTGCAGAGGTTCATTTCAGGTTCCTGTGTGTGACATTCTTGGTAACACATCTGTACGCATAGCATGATACCCAGCCCTCTGTCCACATCCCGGCTGGCTGATCTTCACCTCCACACACAATGCTAAAATCAGCAGCCTTTCAGCTTTTATATTCTGGATCCCTTGACAAAAGTTCCTTTCTGCAAACACTGGTTGATGTTACTGTTATGTGTGATGCCTACATAAATAGCCCCAAAGTTACTGTCAGTGTTATGTATGTTGTGAACCTTGCAGAGAGTTTTCTTATTTTTTCTTTTCTTTTCTTTTTTTTTTGGAGAAGAGAGGAGATGTCAGTGGCAGCCCTGCTTATACACTGAAGGCCTAAAATCAGCAATAGGCCTACACCAAGTCTTGGATATTTGTGGGAAAACATTGAAACAGATGGCTATAAGCTATTGTAAAAAGACAGCTTTTGTGGAAATTTACTAGCTTGAGTAGTCATAGACCTTGTCAATAGATAGCCTTAACTTAGATAAGGACAAGTGAATCATAGGCAGAGTCATAGTGACCTGTCCCCTGAACCTTCACCCAGCCGATACACTGTTCAGAAAGATATTTGTACTCCCCCTGAACACCCATGCTCCAGTGTCATCACCTTCCCCTCTTCCTGCCTTTCTGTGTTTATAACCCCTGTGTGAATAAGTAAAAATTGTGATTTGATTTAAAAAAAATTAATAAATTGAAAAAAGAGAGATTTTAGTTTTAAGATGTGATTTTAGGTTGGAAACATCTCAACTTCATTCTTGTTCCAGTTCCATTCTTTCTGCTCACGCTTTCCCTACAGCTCTCATGCCTTCAAATCCAGTGTTAGCTGCATGACTTTTCACTGTGTATGTTTTGGCTGCTAACAGGAAGAACCACCTTAACAGATCCTGGAATACAGCTTTTCTGTGTTGACTTTTTTTTTCTTTTTTCTTTTATGTGTACTGGTAATTTCTCTATTTTAATTTTTATGATTTTTGGTGCTTTCCCTGTATGTTTGACTGAGTAAGGGTATCAGATCTTGGAGTTTCAGACAGTTGTGAGCTACCATGTGGTTGCTGTGAATTGAACCATGTCCTTTGGAAGAGTATTCAGTGTTCGTAACCACCGAGACAGCCTTATATCTACCTTGTGTGTTGACTTTTATGAAACACTTCCCAAAAGACTTTACCTCAATGATCCTGTGCTTTTCTTTCATTTTTTATTGGTTATTTTATTTATTTACATTTCAAATTGTATTACCCTTCCTAATATTCTCTCTGCAAATTCCCTATCCCACCCTAGCTTTTCCCAGCTTCTATGAGGGAGCTCCCTTATCCATTCACCCACTCCCTCCTCACTGCCTTAGCATTCCCTTATTTTGGGGCATTGAGTCTCTACAGGACCAAGGGCCTCCTCTCCTATTGATGCCAGACAAAGGAATCTTCTGCTACATACGCATCTGGAGCCATGTGTACTCTTTGGTTGGTGGTTAGTCTCTGGGAGTTCTGGGGCATCTGGTTCGTTGATATTGTTGTTCTTCCTATAGGGTTACAAATTGTTTCAGCTCATTCAGTCCTTCCCCTAACTCGTCCATTAATGTCCCTGTGCTCAGTCCAATGGTTGGCTGTATCTTCATCTCTACTGATCAGGGTCTTCCAGAGCCTCTCAGGAAACAGTCATACCAGGTTCCTGTCAGCAAGACTTCTTGGCATCAGCAATAATGTCTGAGTTTGGTGTCTGCAGATGGGATGGATCCCAATGTGGGGCAGTCTCTGGACAGCCTTTTCTTCAATGTCTTCTTCACTCTTTCTTCCTGTTAATTTATACAGGAACAATTGGTTGTGAATTTTTTGAGATGGATGGATGGCCCCATCCCTCAACCAAGGACTCAGCCTAACCTCTGGATATAATCTCTACAGGTTCTCTCTCCTCTTTGTTGAGTATTTCAGCTAATGTCATCCCCGTTGGATCCTGGGAGCCTCTTGCTTTCCTGGCATCTGGGACTTTCTAATGGCTACCCTCAGTTCTCCATCCCCCACTGTTACACTCCTCTGTTCAAATTCTTAACCCGCTATACTTTTCTTTCATTTCCTCCCACACCTGATCCTGCCTCCTTTTTTTTCCCCTCTTCTCTCTCCCCAAATCTCGTTTTCCTTCTATCTCCCATCGTTAATTTGTTCCCCCTTCTTAGCAGGACTGAAGCATTCACACTTTGGTAATAATAAATTTTCTGATGTTTTGTAGATCCCATAATGAGTTCATTGTAACCTTGTGTTTTATTACCACTCAAATACCAGGATTACATCACATTGTGCATTGCCACTGCAGTAGTATTAGAGTCCAGTATCTAATTGTGTATACTTGGAGAGTCCAAAGTTATTATTAGGGGAATTATTAAGAACTATTCTGTATGGAGTGTGAAAACAGGTAATGACACAGGTTATAACATGTCTCCGAGAGAAAGATCTAGTCATCAATTAAAAGAGTACAGGACATTGTGAATACACAATGAACCTCAAGGGTACCCACATGATCAAGGCTATTACTTTAGTATATATAACTGTGGTATACCTCTACCATATTCATTTATTCATTTAGAAAATTAGCTCCTGTGGCTTAGAGCCTGGAAGAAGTGTGATCATGGCCCTGGCCCACATGCCTCACTTGTCATATCAGGGCAGCAAATATTTAACATCTTACTTTGCATGCATGGAGCTTCAGGATCTTTCCCACCCATTTCATCTCATAAATAACTCCAAGAAAATGGAGAACCAAATTGAAAATCCACCTTAAATCATGTGTTCATGGCACCCCTTGGAGACTTCCTTTGTAATCAGGTTCTAGTCGAGTTGTAAAAGTTATCAAGTGGTCATACTCTAAATGCTTTATGGTGGGAATTTATACAAAGACAGTGTGGACATAGGTCAGATATGTTTGGCTTTCTTAAAGAAACTGTTCACCAGAAAATAGTTGATGAGCATGAACAATTTTATGAGTCACATTGAGGGAGACTGAGGGGGCATAGAAACGGAAGTAGCAAGGGTAAGTATGCTGTAATTATTTTACAATAAAGAGTAAGCTTATATTGAAATATATATGGAAACAACATGAAAATATTAGCTGTTACACAATTTATATTTTTTAATTTACTATTAGTTGATGCATCTAATCTGAAGTTATTTGATAAAGTCTTTTATTCTATTGATATTGTACTGTGGCAATTTAAGTCATTATAAACTAGAATGAAGTACTTAGGTGTTCATGCTTGTACCCATGTAATGCTTAGTCATGGGCAGAAATTCATGCTCATGAAATAAGAGGACTGACAAATATGTAAATGATATATTTGACAGAATAGTAATTTTTACATAAATGAGTTTCTGTTTTGTATACAACTAGATTAATATATTGACATTATTTTTGTATTGTAACATATTATTGTATTCACTCCTAACATATTAAGAAGCAATTACTGTCTTAGCTCTTTCTAAGTTAGATCCCAAGTCCTGAAGCAGAAAACATAGAATACCATTGCTTATACTAAGTCTTCCTTTAGCAACTTATATCATCAGTAGATAATATTTATTCTTGTGGGTGTATTCTCTGTTACGAAACTTTACTCCTTTAGGCAGTAGGAAAGATCATAGCATTCAGTAAGTAAAGTTGATGGCAGGTTTCATAAACATAGTTTGAAATATTATAAAGCTGAGTAATTGTTTGGGGAAAGGAGACTGTTGGAGCTGCCTGCTCTTAGGCCAGTGATCTCCTTTTCTGAACCTTCACTGAATAATTATGCACATTATATGTTGAGTAATTAGTAATGAAGATGTCTTTATGTCACTCGTTATTCTGTAACAGAAACCATTCAATTTGGTTCATTGATCTGAAGTTCTTTATAATAGTTTTTATAACTGTGATTGGGCCATTAATCCTGATACTGGGCTAAACAGACATTCATTCATATCTCCTCAGGGTATAGCATTCAAAAGAATCACAAAGTCAGTGTTTATTTTTAAAATCTGCCATGCTCAATAAGCATTCTGTATTTAGGTTTAATTACTGTACTATGTTGTCTGTATATTTTCATACATATATAACATTTATAATTTTTTGTGTAATGTTACATTTATTTAAGAATTTTATGGTCCATGAGTTGTTCAGGTTCAAGAACATGTAATTTTTTTATTGTCTTCATTGGCATTTAGTACAATTTTGTATGGCTCTCATATGGTACGACTGTTGGTCATGCTGAGTCAAAAATCTGTTATTTCAGTCATGCTATCTTCAACCTAAGGCTGTGGAAGTACTTAGAAGCTCAGCATTTGGTTCATATGTGTATTTTATAAAGATCATTTTAGAAAGATTTTTTAGATCCTGTTTGCTTATGTAAAGTTTTAAAAAATCCTTTTGTGATTATAATGTGCTTAATCATTTATTCTTTCATTTGCCTCATTTCAAACACTTTCATATACTATTCTGTTAACTTTCAAGTGTGTTGCCTCTTTTTCAATTCCTCATCATCACATACATATCTGTTGGGAGCCGCCACGAGAGCTGACAAAGTCCGCCATCGCTAGGTGGCGCTGTCGCCCGTAATTCTTCCTAGTACCAAGTAAACTGCGCATGTGCCATGGTAAGCCCGCCAAAACTAAGCCCATCCCACGGCGTTTGGCGCGCTACGAGTAAGCAGCCAATCAGGGGGTGAATACCCCGCTCTGGGGTATATAGGCAGTGCTTTCCCACGCCTTCTCGTCTTCTTCCACCATCTTGGTTTTGGGGAAATAAACGTGTTCATACGGAAGGATTCTGGCGTGTTTGTGATGTGTGTGTGTGCGCGCGTGTGTGTATGTTTTTTGCCGGCGAGACCACTACACGTGCGCCCACCACATTTGGTGCCGTGAAACCCGGGAAAATCCATCGATTGCCGGCGCTGCTTAAAGAAGACCCTCCGCTCGTTTTCTCACGCGTGGAGTGAATCCAGAACCGTATGACGGGGTAATGTTCTCTGAGAGATAATGTTTGGTCTTGAATTTTTTCGTCTCCCTCCCCAGACAGTGCTGGTATTCTTCCTTCTGGTTTTGCAGGATGAGAAAAGCTGCTCGGTTATGGCGGCGGGCTGGGGAGTGATAGACGAATTATGGGCCCACATGTCAGAAACAGAGACAGAGAAATGGAAGCGCTTAAAAAGTCAGAAAAGAAAAGAGAAAAGGGACATATTTAAGAAATCAGGCCTCCCCGAGGACCAACCCACGGGGGTGAGAGAGGAGAGGAAGAACACTCTCGGGAGAGACGGAAGGAAAATAAGCCTCAGAAACAAACCTCTGTATCTGGTAAAGGAGCCGGGGTTTTTACGGCGTGATAGCTCTGGGTCGGAGGAGATGGCTCCCTCAGAGGACTCAGATGGAGAGATAGATGAGGAAGAAGATGCCAGCCAGATGGCGGCCGACGCCGCGAGATCGAGTGCTTGGGTTAATGATGGTTAATTAGAAACTGTGTTTGCAAGAAAAGTGTTTGGGAGAGAAAAGGAATTAGAAAGCAGGGTATTGAAGTGTTAAAATAACTACCCGCTACATCTCCGATGAACGAGATGAAAAGTTACATTTTAAATATGAGAGAGAGAGAAAGAGTTTTAAAAAATACAGGTGCCCTCTCTCTGAGCTGTGTCAACAAAAGGAATGAAAAGGCTATTTCAGAGTTCATCTAGAAACAGAGAATTCGGGAGACGTCCTGAACTTCTCTGTAGCTCCTAAAAGTTCTTTGTTTGTTCTTGGCGCGCCAATGTCCACGTGTTTGCTTTTTGTTTCGTTGTCTAAATGTTCTGTGTTTGTTACGTGTTCAAAAAGAAAGATCGTTAAAACTGCTTGATCCAACCTTTGGGAGCAAAAAAGGTCTTTTCAGGAATTGAGGTTGACATAAGCTGCTTTTAAAAGAGACCAGCAGCATTTTGGGTTTTATAAGGAAGCTAAGAGTCATTTTGTCCTAGAAAAACCTCTGTGACAAAGTGCTTTTCTCTTGAAATTACAGCTAGAAAGACAAGAAATTTTGTTTGATCTGAAGATAAGATATATAGCCACTTAATTGTTGTTTCTAATTGGTTTTAAAAGTATAAAAATGTTCTACATGTCTTGGTTATAGACTATTGGCTTAAATTATTGGGTGTAATTAAAAATTTACAACTTTGATAACGAAAGGTGGCGTGGAACTAGCTCAGTGTTAGAGTCGTTCAGAAACCAGGTATATAGAAAGTAAGATTTTAGACCAATGTCTCTTCAATGAGATTAAAAGCTGCTTCATACATTCATGTGTAGAGAATTGGCGACAAAACTTTACAACATAGGGGTGGTCTGCTTGGTGTTGATTTTAGAGAAGATAAATTGTTTAAATTGGTTTTGCTTTTGCTTCTCAAAATTAATGGTTACACTCTAATGCTACAAAGATATTTAAAAGTTTAGTTAAACTGCCAGTATTCCATTGGCTACAGTTGGCAGTTGTAATCTTGAGTTTAAAATTTTTTTGATTCGCCCATGTTATAGAAAGGGGGGGACAGCAGATAGAGTTAAATAAAAATATTTATAACAAGTTGTGATACAGTACTGGCCTGCTAAAGACTAAGAACGTTTACATTTAAATTAAGACACACAGGCTGAGATCTTAACGTGCTTGTAAGACAAGGTCAGTGTGATATTAATCAGGTTAAACTGCCCACACAGCCCTCAAATCATACAAGCAAAGACAGACTTAGATACTTGTCTTTGCAATGAAATTGCACCCTCATACAATCAGGGTCTGACCATAATTACACAGAGCCATAGAGATGGGGAATGTTTTAAATGTAAAAATTTAGATAGTTTTTAAAGTGACTGTCCCAGGAACAGAGACTTAAACAACAGCCAGGTGACCAAGGTTACCTGACACACCTGTCCTTGGTGCAAGAAGGATAATCCTTGGGCCAGGCCTCAGGATATAGGCCAAGATTAAAACATTTACATTTAAATTAGACTTTAACAGAGTAGTTGAGACAGGAGCTTAGATTTCAGACTTTCCTTTTGTCCTGTCCCGCCTCAAAAAGGGTGTTCTCTAGAATTTGTTTATTGCCTTGCTTGTTCCTTAGGGAGGTGTCAGCCTCAGACTCAAAGAAATTCAAAACAGCTTTTGGGCCAGGCCAAAATTGTTGGGTGTGATAGAGACAAAATGGCCTTGGTTCCTCTGATGTGTATTAGATCTTATCAGTAACTAAAAACCTAATCTTAAATTAATAATTAAAAGAAAAAGGGTTTTAAAAGATTGATAAATACTGGGGCTAATTAACAATTATTAGAGGACAAGATTGCCTTCAGCTTGGCTTTATCTGATACTTCACTCAACTAAAAAGAGTTGGTTATTCAATTAATCAAAAAACACTAGGGCTGGACAATGGTGGCGCACGCCTTTAATCCTAGCTCTTGGGAGACAGAGGCAAGCAGATTTCTGAGTTCAAGGCCAGCCTGGTCTACAGAGTGAGTTCCAAGACAGCCAAGGCTACACAGAGAAAGTTCAAATTTAAGATTTATAAAACTAATGGGACACTACAGCCTGACTTGCCTACTCCAGCTGCCATTCAAATAAATGCATATAAAAAATTATTATAGATTTAAAAGACTGTTTTATATAGTTCCTTTACCTCCTGGTAAAGGTGAGAGGTTTACATTAAGTGAAATTACTTGTGAATTTTGAGAGCCCATGAAGCCATTCATAAAAAAAGCTTGCCTCAAAGAATAATTAATGGCCTTAAAAAAATTTGTTGTTGCTTTAATACAAAAGGTTAAAACGTTTAAATCTCTCAGTATATATTATTCGTTGTATATTTTATTGGCTGATCTCTCTAAAGGAGTTTTCCACAAGCCCTTGCTCTAGTACAACGAGCTTTAAGATTTTAGGGTACTCGTTGCTCCAGAAAAGTGATTCTCAAAAGTTGTTAACAGATATTAATGGCTAAAACCTCATTTTCAGCTTGATAGGCCAAAAGAGATGGACAAATAAAAAGACATCTTGACCGGACAATGAAAAAGTCCAGATTCTATTTTAATAAAAGCCAGGGGAGCGGTCTGTGTGTTTCCACAGGAAGAAGACAATCCGTTTTGGCTACCAGAGCGGCTGACGAGGCGACTCGCGATACTGGAAGGTGACACCCAGACAGACCCTCCAGGCTCTGATGATAGCCCTTGTACTGATCCAAGGGATACAGGTTCCTAGTATTTTTGTTTATTTTATCAAATTCCACCTTTAAGAATTGTACCAATAAAACCTGCTGGATGTCCCAGTGTTGGAATTCTAAAGATTCACTTGCACTATGGTTGCCAGAGTCACGCGATGGGTTCCCATCCCCATGGAGACTCCTTCCACTTTGTCATTATTTAGACAAAAAAGAGATTTTGAGATAACTACAGCCATAGTGACAACGATATTAATTAGTGTCGTTACCGCCACTGCCACTGAGATTGCTATGTCAACTTCTGTTCAGGTGGGCACTACCCCCAATTGTCAGCCACGGTGGCAGAGACTGTTAACCTTCAATCCTCCGCCAGTACCCAACAAAAAGGCGGGCTAATGATCCTTAATCAACACCTTGATTTAGTGAGAGAGAGATTGGATATCCTCTTTCAACTAGCCCAATTGAGATGTGAGAAAAAACTGGGTACACTTTACATCACCAGTGTACAGTATAAAAACTTTACTCGTGTAACTAATCTGTCCAGAAAATTATTTCAGTATCTTACAGGAAACTGCTCAGAAAACTTCAGTGAGACACTCAGAAAATTGAGAGCAGCTGTGGTGAACATCAACTCGACACACGTGGATCTGTTCCTGACTGAGGGACTGTCCTCCCAGAATTCTTCAGCTTTCTTCCTTTCTTTTCCTTTTCCCCCCTTTCTTTTTTTTTTTAAGTAAGTGGGAGTAAGCCTGTTTAGTTTACCCTAAGTTGTGGTTTAGTATTCATCCTTTGATTGGTTTGCGAACTCATAGCTCAATAGAATCTTGGCAAGGCTATTATTGGCCAGGCGTTTGTGACCAAAGTACTAGGGGCTTTCCCTGCAGTGTAGCTTTCACTGCTTCGAAAATGAGCAGTCCTCCCCTTGCGAGTGGTGGTGCTAAATGTTAGGCCATCAGCGTTGCACCCCAGAGATTTGCCCAATACACTGGGTCAGTGAGGAGTCTCGACCTGGCTGATTCTTGTCTGTATAGCTGTGGTACCTGAATTTTGAGACAAACAGCCCTTGCACCCCTAGGAGATGACTCCATTGCACAGGGATGGGTGTTTGCATCTCTTTCTGTTCCCCTTAGCCCTTGTACCCAGAGGACTTGTGTTTCCATTGCACCTGGTAGGGTAAGGGAGACGGTTTTAAACTGTTGGTTCTTTGATCGCTTATTCCCCCAAGATGGAATTCGCTTGATCAGGCCGTGGGTTTGAGTCATAACTGGTACCATACTAGACAGACTAAGGGCAGTCAGTTAGATAACTCCATCCTTTTGTCTCCAGGCCGGCTGTCAATTGATCCCAACGACGGGAATAAGCTGATCTCATATGCCAGAGGTATACCACTAATGGTGATATTACCCGGTGACAGGCATTACGAGTGGCCACAACCTGGAGCGCACATTCGAAGAATGCCAGGTGTGGGTGCGACCCTCGTAGCCTAGCCAGAGCGCTCACCATTCTTTGGTGCTGGCTGTGAAGAAATGTCAGTCAGCCTAGACACGGGACAGTGGCCAGTGCCTGTTTGACAAATCTAAAAAGAAATAGCCAGTAGACAGATTCCTCAGCCGCTACACCCTAGGGCTTCTGGTAAAGACACCCTGTAAAGCCTCAAACATTTCTGTACACAGTCCCTGCCCACTAAGGTGTTCGTTCCACGGATAGAAGGTCTGGTAAGTCAATAACGGAGTGGACGGATAAGGCTCGGCCACCTAAGACAGGGCAGCCTCGGGTGGGGAGGCTGACCCCGTGACGGGTAAGAGTTTGAGCACCGCCCTCTAAAGAGACTCAGACCCGCCGTGAGACTCCCCAAAATTGGGAGTTACGAAACCTTCCCAGGGACCCCTGCCACCCTCTATATTTAAACAAAAAGGGGCAGATGTTGGGAGCCGCCACGAGAGCTGACAAAGTCCGCCATCGCTAGGTGGCGCTGTCGCCCGTAATTCTTCCTAGTACCAAGTAAACTGCGCATGTGCCATGGTAAGCCCGCCAAAACTAAGCCCATCCCACGGCGTTTGGCGCGCTACGAGTAAGCAGCCAATCAGGGGGTGAATACCCCGCTCTGGGGTATATAGGCAGTGCTTTCCCACGCCTTCTCGTCTTCTTCCACCATCTTGGTTTTGGGGAAATAAACGTGTTCATACGGAAGGATTCTGGCGTGTTTGTGATGTGTGTGTGTGCGCGCGTGTGTGTATGTTTTTTGCCGGCGAGACCACTACACGTGCGCCCACCACACATATCTATATATGTAGATAATTATATATCCCCCAATATAACATCCTAGTATTTAACACCTCTCAGCATACTCCCTGTATTTTTTTTGTTCCTGAAACAATTCTGAAATGTCTGTAATGTTCTCTTAGCCTCTACTTGGGGAGTACTTTGTATATCCAATGGAACAAAACTCAACAACTCTGCATTTTGATAGGTTGTGATTTTCTGTAAAGGTCTCTGTTTCAAACAGAACACTCCCTCACAAGGGTTAAAAACTATGTTTATCTGTAGGTATAGGGAAAATGCTTAGATTGTTATTAAGTATTATGAACATTTAGTAAAATAGTAAAGATTAGTAGTTTCTCTGCTAGTAATCATTACTTCATTAGCCCACTCTCTTTAGCTACATTTCAACTACCAGGCATGTATTTCTTTATATTGAGCAGATAGAAAATTGTTGATTATTTCCAATGTCTACATTTCACTATGGTACCCTTAGGTTTATTGTATGATGCTGATGACTGTTGTGGTTTACAGGTGTCATAGCTGGGAGGGATTTCCTTTGAAATCTAACATAGCATATTCTGGCACCATGTAAGCTAGTCTTCCTGGAAGAAACATTCAGGACACGTTCAGATCAGGGACATTTAAGTCCTGTATCTGAAGTATATGTTGTTTTCAGCAATTGGCTCTATATTTCCACTTCTAGGGGGCAGCAACAGACAATAGAAATACCCTGCACATTGGGAATCTCTTGGGCAGACAGATAAGAAACTCAGACAAGGGCTTCTAATATCTGTTATCGTGGTTTTGTTCAGTGAAGGGAGCTAAGGTGATTAAAAATCATTAAAGCTTCATACATATATTTATTTACTCACAGATGTATGTGTATCACCCATTCTTGCTATAGAGTTGATATAATTCCTGATGACTTTTCAGACATCTTTATTATTTTTCCCTTCTCTCTCCTTCTGTATTTACTACCCTCCATTAATATTTCTATATTTTCTGATCTGATCAAATTTTTCTTTAGTTCTATATGTGAATTATTTTGATCTTTGAAAGTCAAGGCTACATACAGAGGTTCTTGGAATTTTTATTGCTATATTTTGTAAAACACTAAATAATGGATGTGTGTGGAAGGTAAGGTATAAGTAAAGCAAAATATAAGAAAAAAATGAGATTACCAAATAATGAAAAAGAATGGCATGTTGATAGAAGGGTGTGTTTTGAAAAGGATTATAGTCAGCCTTATTAGAACGAGATTAATGATAATGTAGAGAGTGAATGAAATAATCATTACTATAAACATATATCATCATTGTAATAATATTTTTGTTTTACTCTACAATTTTCAAGACCTACTTATACTAATATAAACTAAATTTCTCAAACAACAATATTAACAACACCTCTACAACAAGAATTGGACTTCTGTTGAACAGTGGAACAAGTTGACAAAACAGTCAATTATAATTAAAAAATCTTGAAACTTAATGCAAAACTAAATCAATGTAGGCTAGTGTTTTCACAAGACTTGGTTAATGTTTGCTAGAGTAAACATGGTAGATTCCTCTGTGCAGGTCTTACTACACTATATTTGTGTGTTTCACAGGGAATAACACAGACAATTTCCTATTTACTGAGATATCAGTCCAGATTTATAGGAAACTAAAACTGACATTAAAGAACCACTTAAGAGAATAATATCTGAGATAGTGTAGAAGAAAAATCACAAGTTACATATGATAGGTACCAGAGAGACACTTGAATTTTATGTATTCAATTTTTTATTTAATTTTAAAACTTGCAAAGCTGGGGAGATGGCTCAGTCAATAATATGCTGCCCTTACATTTATTACCACCCACTTTATTTTTAGTAAGCATGTTAAAAGTAGACATAGTAGTATGTAAATATCCTGTGACTTGAGGTTTAGAAACATATAGACCAATCCCAAGTCTTGTTAACCAACTAGTCTAGACCACATGGGGAAATCCATTCTAGGGATAAATGTTATCTCAAATGAGCCAGAGGTAGTAGACTTTTGCACCCAAACAGTCTTTGCTAGACATCCCAGTACAATTGAATGCATAAACAATCAACACATTGATTATAAGTACAATTCTTATACCAGAACAGGCCAACAAAATTTCAGGATAGCCAGGGGCATGATAAGGAAGGCAAACACATATCTGAGAGGCAAGTGACATTTTATTGATAGCAGGAAAAGTGAGAGCTGGTTTTCTTCAAGGATTCTTTCACTGACAACTACTCATGCTCCAATAGATATGCACACATCTATGTACATATAAAACACTAAATAGACTGCAGTCATATAAAGAAAGGAGAGCATATGACATTGAGATGGAATATTAATGAATATTGGGAGAAATGTATGTTTAGAGAATTGGGGTGGACATTTAAAAAAACCTAAATACACACATACACACACACACGCACACACACACACACTCACATAAATAGTTTTAAAAGGAAAAAGAGACCTGAGAAATAATTCCAGGAGTCCTCCTCTACTTTACATAGACATGCACATGATATGTTTCCTTTATATAAAAAAAGTACACATATACTGCTAACAAACAAAGTGTGAAAGTATGAATAGAGTTTGACTATGTTTGTTCTAAAATATATACCTTGTAAATTATTCCTTTACCTCTATGAAACACACAAACTTATTATGCTAATTTGCTGTACTGCTTAATCATGGCTAGAAACCACCATTTTTTTTAGATAATCCAAGGTGTTTTCCTTTAGAAATAATAATCCAGTGTGAAGGGTCATCATACAATCACACACCTGATGAAACTGACCCCTCTCCCTTTCCCTCACCCTCGACCCCTCCCTTCTCCCCCACTCTCCCTTCTCTCCCTCCAACCCTCTCCCTCCTCCTCTCTGTCTTTGCCTCTCTGTTTCGTTCTGTCTCTCTGTCTCTGTCCCTATGTCTCTCTCTCTCACACACCCCGGTCTGAACACTTCTATTGCTATGATGAAACACCGTGACTCAAAAACAACATTGTGCAGGAAAAGGTTTATTAGGCTTCTAATTTGACTTTACATCATCAAGGAATCAAGGCAGGAACTCAAGCAGGACAGAAAGCCCTGGAGGCAGAAGGTGATATAGAGGCCATTGAAGGATGTTGCTACTGTCTTGCTCCATATGGGTTCATTAGCCTGCTATCTTATAGAACCTAGGACCATGAGTCCAAGTATACAGTACCTATACCGATAGAGGACCGTGCCCTCCCCCATCAAACACTAGTTGAGAAAATGTTCCACAAGCCTGCTTATAACCATTTTCTTTTTTTTTTCTTTTTTTTTTTTTGGTTTTTCAAGACATGGTTTCTCTGTATAGCCCTGGCTGTCCTGGAACTCACTCTGTAGACTAGGCTGGCCTCAAACTCAGAAATTTGTTTGCCTCTGCCTACCAAGTGCTGGGATTAAAGGCATGTGCCACCACTGCCCGGCACAACCATTTTCATAATTTAGGTTTCCTCTTCTCAGATGACTCTAGCTAATATCAAGTTGTCATAAAAATTAACACCTAGAATAGCCCTTAATCTATTATTTATTTGCACACATACCCTCAGCCAATTACAGGCAATCACAGCTAATATAAATTTATGGACATAATATTTTTACCAGTCAAGCTCCTAGTTCCAGGCTGTAGTCAGGGCTTCATTAAAAAAAAAAACTACACTTCACAGAAGGAAAACTGCACCTTAGTTTACAGAGCCACCCAGTAAAACCAGGGCTATTCTCTGGTGTTCCTCTTAGCTTTGTTTAGAGAGATTCTGATCCCCTTTAATTTGCTGGAAATTTGTTCCTATGTCTAACAACTCACTTCTGCTTAATATCTGTCCTACTTCCCTGAGGTGGGGTATTTTGTTAAATACAAGAAAGATGATTTCCTAAAGTTTTCAGTATTACAGAGATGAGACCTTCTGCTCCTTACAGCTTTTGAGTATATATTCTGTGAATAACTGTTGTATCAGTGGCAGCTCTCATCTGACATCTTGAGACTCTGACTGCCATGGCCAGCTGAGAGCAATTCTCTTATTATCATTCTAGTGATCAAGAGTCTCTTAGATACTCCTTTCCAATCTGGCCTTTACTTTAGGTTGAAATTGTCACTGCTCTTTGGGAAATAATTGATCCTACAATTTACACACTTTTCTCATTCTCTGTCTTCACAGCATTTTATTGATGACAGGCAAAGGAAGAAGCCTCCTCATACTTCCTTGGAAAGAAATCAACCTGTAAAATGTCTTTCTCTACTTGTCTTGTCCATTTACTGACCAAAGTCTTCTCATTAGCAACCCATTCTACTCCAGTGATTTTAGGCATGCTTAACCATGAACATTATTGAAATTATATTACTTTATCTGAGTTATCTTTTGAATCAAGATTTTTTTAACTGTTTTCATTACTTACTAACTTATGACACTTGTACTTTTCATGTTGATATTATTTCCTCCATTTTAGTCTTCTTGTGTAGAATCTTAGAGGAAAACAGAATCAAAAGTGATAGTCAATTGACACAGAGAAGACACAACTCAATAAAGCTTTTGATACAAAGAGTAAATTATGAGTGGGATGGATTTTTTAGAGAGTTGCAATTACCTGGGTTCGGGGGCTATAGGGCTACAATTTTAAAGATCTTTTACCTCCTACATCACTGTGGGATTTTTGGTAACACAGGTGTCTTTTGTAACAATGTTTACTTTTCATTCTGTAAATAGTGACATTTAACCCATTGGCTTACCAGCCTGGCCTGTATGAGACTTCATTTTAATTTCTGGCTTATTGCCAGTATTTTATCTGGACCAAAAGATCATCTTTTCTTGTGTTTCTTCAGGAAGAGACAAACAGCAGGAACACCTTTCCGTACTAGTTTAAAAATAATTCCTTATAAATGCAATGCTCAATCATTTTAAAATTGTATCAAGTAGTATTTATAATTAGATGTTCATTCTGTTGCTCAGGCAGGTCTTTAACACATAGACTCCAATGATCCTTCTGACTAATGCTCCAGTGAGTCTGACAACAGAAAGCTTGACAGATATTTCTTTAATATCTAATAGTCTTTGTGTGCTTCTAAGTAGGATTGGAATCTCATTGCTGAAGCTATGCCAACTCCTTAGGTTCTTGAGGTACTCACAGTGTAGATGTAGGCTACCACATTCATACACCAATTGTATGAATGAAACCAACTGCTTTCCAACATTCAGTTTTGATTGTTAATTTTCTTGTCTGTAGATATTGTCACCTGAGTCTTATTTATAAAATAAATAAGTAAAAATCAAGGCATATATATTTTGTCTAGTACTTACAGTATATGAAGGGAAGTGACAGACAATTCTCTGATATTTGTTGAGCAGCCAGCCTAGACTACTCAGAAAATTCTAATCCATTGGAAAACACTGTCTCAAATAAGCCAGAGGTACTAGATATCTACAATATAAAGAGTATTTCCTGAACATGACAGAATATTGATCATATGAACTAATATCTAAAACTGCATGCACAAAAATTGTATCAGATCAAGCCAGAAATATCCTCCTATGGGTAGAGTAGGTAGGTGGTCTTATATTCCACTTCTATATGAATTGGTGTTTAATGAGTTGCTCGAGATAGAAGAGTTGTATTCCTTCACAAACACTTATATGTATACACACACACACACACACACACACACACAAACACACACACACAGAACCTTCAGGTAAAAATATACATAGTTTTTTAATCATCTTCTAGCACTCCTCCTGAATTATTTACCAGTATGACATTTTGATACACTGCATACTAATTGGGAGTATGTCTTGATCAGTTTTGGATAACACCATTTCTATATTTACCTCTGCTGGCCTGTTAGTGATTATTTTAATACACAGGACAGATCCAGTGTGATAACTTGTAGATATAATCTTATACTTGGGAAAACTGACACAGAAAGATTGCTAAAAGTCATCCTTTTTTGTTTCAGACATCCCATATAAGAAAGCAGACTCTAAGATTCCCCACTAGGCAAGAGAATTCATCCTTTTGTCATGCGAGACATGAGGACCCTTTCATCTTCCCAATAGATTTTACTGGTATGACCTACAGAGCTAGAGATGGTCAGGCCTACACTGCTGGAAGCTAGCGTTGTAAACTTCTGTTAGGTCTTTTGTCTCATGTACCCTTATAATAAAGCTAGCATACAATATTCTCTGGTGGCACAGTGTCCCTTTCAAGAGAAAGGGTAATACTTGAGCTTCAGGATGGCTTACTGTGCAGTGTACTTATAAATTTAAGTCATTATACTCAGGGATTAAATTTTTCATAGCCAGTTTATATACCCAATTTCGAATATAACTTTGTATTAAATAAAATTTAACATTTTTGCCTTAAACTTGCTTTTAGTAACTTCTTTGAAGCTTCAATTTAACAACGTATACAGAAGACTATCTAGCAGGAGGTATATAGTTGTCTTCTCTTTAAGGTTTTTTGTAAATAAATTATACTTGTACTTAATCTGCCTATAACCATAGTTATAAGAACATTAAATAATTTGCTCATGTATAAGGTCACTGACCATTTACTCTTATGTCTTTGTTATTTTTGTTGGTAATAGTTTTCAATAAATTAGTAATTCTTATTAGAATAGGATTTCATAATTTTATCCTTGTTGCAATTTATGAAGGTCAAATGTACAGGTTTTGTATTGAAGCTCTATTAGAACAAAAATGAACATAAACCATACAGTCTATGGCGACTGAGAGTCCTACTTTCCTGATTCTTTTGTAGCATTGCCATTTAAGCTTTCATGACTTTGTCTTCATCAGTTATGCTTTAATTCCTAGAAAAAAATCATACAAATATGTATTCTTAGCCAAAATATTTTACACTTTTCTAAAAATTAGAAATATTCCTAATATTTTATGAGATTATATAAGTTTACTTAAATGTTCTATTGTTATTTTTTATTTTCTTAAATAAAGTTTGGATCCAAATTACACATATAGTATAATGAGTTAAATTAAAAATACCTGTACTTAGACTTTTGACTTTTAATCCTTTTTATTACAAGTTTTAAGATAATTTTTTCTGTTTTACTTTGATAAGTTTTTAGACCATGTCCCTAATGGCCTTACACATCCTAAGGCAATGTAGTTCACTTTCATCAATTGCTTCAAAATTATCCGTGACATAGAATGCAAGAAATAAAACATCATGTGATATTTCTAGTATTCTCAATCCTCAAAAGATATCTTAATCTGTGTAAGACTGAATCAGATATATATTTCCAAAGCCAATATGTGTATCTTCAGGAAAATGCAGAAATCCTAAAAAAGGTTAATAAATACTTTTTGTAGTAAAAGTACCCCTAGCTTAGAGACCATCAAGCAGAAAATGATAAAAAATAAATAAATAAATAAAAGTATTGAGACAAGGGCAGACCAGAGGTATAGAGAATAATGTCCCAAGGATATCAAGATTATCTTCAATTAGAGGAAGCAGTCTCAGAGACCTCATATAAAAGTCGGACATTAAAACCCAATGTATTTATATTCCTAGTTTCCTTTTCAAGGCAATATGCAAGAGTCTTTGTCCATATAGAAAATGTCTTCTATAGATATACATGGCATACCTCCTTCAGTTATTCTGAGGTGGGATCCAAAAATCACTGATTGACAAAGCTAACTTGATCCTGGTTTCTCAGCAAGGACAGAGAAGTAGGAATGTCTACTCAACTTATATTTTGTACTTTCTTCTTCTTTCTGTGTTGTCTTTAGTGACAGATATGTGTTATTGACATATGATTGGTTTCTGTCAGGGTTTATGTCCATCATATCAGTGAGAATTTGGACAAGCAACATGACATATTGCTGAAGATAATGAGAAATTTAATGGGGGGAGGTTCTCTGTAAATGCTGTGGCCAGTGGAGGCACAATGTTCATGATGCAAGAGGAAATCCAGTTCAGTAAAAAACAATAGTTTTGGTTTAAACTTCTTGAGCACTTGTTCTCAACCCCTTTGGAGGATCATACAACCCTATCAAGGGGTCAAATAATATCACCAGAAAACAATCATATGATTGGATATTCAACCCAATATGAAGAACTTTATTTAAGGGTTACAGCATTAGGAAGATTGAGAACCACTTTTGTAGAATCTGACACCAGAGAGTTTATTGTAGAAATATTTAAGTATAATTCAAATTTGGAAATACAAATTTTCTCATAGCAATTTTCTCCATCCCATGTGCCCAATAGAACTTAAGTCTTAACTACATTGAAATGCTTTTGCAAAGTACATGTGACACTTACCAAGAGGATGAGATTTTTAGCTTAAGGGCCTATAATATGATATGGCCTCAGTCATACAGAGAGTAGAGACGCCACACGGCCAAAAATATACATGAGACATCTCCTCCAAGGATGGGTTCTATTAACTGAGAAACAGAACTAAAGATAAAGGTCTATGAAAGAAGAGTCTGGGATGAACATAATAATCTGAGGAATTTGGGTATGTTCTGGCCCTTCAGTTAGCTCAGATCACCATGCTATTAACAACATGCACTCCCAGCCTCCTGGTTGGAAAACAAGCTGTCTTCATTAGGATCTTATTGCTGTGAAGAGACAAAATGATCAGGGCAACGCTTATAAAAGGCCTGGCTTACAGTTTGAGAAGTTTAGTGCGTTTTCATCACAGTGGGAAACTTGTCAGCATCCAGGCAGACATGGTACTGGAGAGGGAGCTACAAGATCTATATCTTGATTTGCAGGCATCAAGAGACTCTCTGAAACATCGGGCATATCTTAAGCATAGGAGACTTCAAAGTCCTACCCCAGATTGACACACGTCTCCCTAGAAGGCAGCAATTCCTAATAGTGCTGCTACCTATGGATCTAGCATTCAAACACATGAGTCTATTGGGGACATACCTATTCAACCCACAACATAGGTAGATATATTACTTCCATTAAAAAGACCAGCCTCTATGTTTAACATTCCTGAATTCCCTAGTGATTATCTGTGATCACAAAGACTGCATGCTCTCTAAAAAGTATGCAATAGTGAGTGTAAGCTCTGAGTGATGCTGCTCGTATATGGTAACAATTGAAGCAACCAACAAACAAATGAACAAAAAACTATGTAAAGCTTATAATTTAATATTGGTCTCCAAAGACAGGTATATTGAACAAGTGAAGAGAAACAGAAATGTAGGTTTGGGTCTTTATAGCTATATGGAAAAAAATGTAAAAGAACCTAAAATCGACCAGTGGTATAGTACACCCTCTTACACCTCCAAACATGGAACCCATGGAATGCTAACTCTTGTAGCAATTAATGAGGGAATAAACTAGAAAAAAACCAAAATGTATACTTTGTGTTGTGTGCAATTTTAAAAGCATGCTCCCGCCTTTCTTGAGAGTTCAGCCCTTACTCTGACCTCTCCCAGTTCCCTTTGCTCCAACTTGATAGCAACCATCAACTAACCTGGAAAAGCTAGAAGCTGCTGTCCTTGCCTGGGAGCTTGTTATCAGCTCCACTCGAAACTTTTGAATCTGCAGATAAAAAAATACACACTCAGCCTTATTATTTTAGAATTTGCCTCCTAGCACAATTACTGGGCTCATAATTTTCTGCCCTAACCTTATCAGGTAACATAAATCAGCCAGCCTCTGCTGGTGGTGAAGGCTGATGTTTATAATTTCCCCAAGATCTTACATGACTGCTGCTTTCTCCTCATTCCAAAGTTGGCCTAAAACCTTTCTCTTTTCCTGTGTCTCCTCTCTTTCTCCTGTGACTTGGAAGTCCCACCTTTACCATACAACCAACAATTGGCTCTTGACTTATTTATTGACGAATTCAGGAACCAATTAGGGAGCCAGCACCTCCGCCCATAACATTGAGTCTTATATTTGGTAAGATAAATAAAAACATCCATGAGCCACTATGCCAATATTACTCTTTATTATGTTCAGGTGTTGAGGCAATTGTCATCAAAGAGGATTCAATACTGAAATTGCTAGAATTACAGAAAAGCCTCAGAAAGAAAAACATTACATCACAACCTGAGTTGTGTTGTTCTTGAGTATAGAGACAGATAGAATTAATCTGTGAGCTGTGGATGCATAGGCTGCAAAACCAGTGTCAGTAGAAAGGGGATTAATGGCTGATGAACTGTCTCATCTATATCATTAGAGATATTGTTCAATGATTAGAAAAGGTTACCATGGATATCAATTGGTGGAAGACAGTTTGCAAGAGCACTACTAAGAGAATTAGGTATAAGGAAAGCAAGGCCTTATTTGAAATAAGAAATGCTCTGATGCCCCATGGATTTGACCTAACTGCAAATTTATCACTGGAGAACAGGATCTTATTTGACTTTTACCCTTAGCTGGGCAGTGCAGAGGGAGTAAGCAATAGTTGCTGGTAAAATGAAGGCATTTTCTATAGAACCATTAATGCCTTGTGTCCAAACTTTGGTTACCCAGTGATGATGTGTGGAAGAAATAATTGATACTAATAGACTGAATGCTGTATTAGGCATTGTTAATATTTGCATGAAATAGCTCCTTAGATTTCAACTCCTGAAATCAAAACACAGCTGTTCAGAGCAGATGTGACACTCGATGTTCCAAATGCTTTGTCAAGGTTATTTTTGAAGACTATTACATCAAGTGTGGTTGCTCAGAAATTTGCTTCATTGTTTTGCAATACTTTGTATAAAGGTGTTGTTGTCGTTTTCCTATATAGATAGCAGAGTGATAGATATTGAGGATATTGCAGGTTTAGAGTTCATTTAAGATACATGCTGAAGAATCAAAATGGAAAATTAATTCACAAAATGTATAGAAGACAGTTTTTTTATTCTCTAAAATTCTTGATAATTTAATGGCTGAATAAGGTACAAGTTAAACCTCTGAGTATGGTTGGGAAAGCTTCCAATAGTTTTGGCCTGTAAACGTTAAAAAATTTATAAAAGATAAAAATAGATTCTTGGTGAATACTTATCTTTATTATCCCTCTATAATCTATCCACACATCTATCTATCTATCTATCTATCTATCTGTCTGTCTGTCTGTCTGTCTATCTACTTACCTAACTATAATCTATCATTCTACCATCTATTTATTCTTCTCTAATATATTACATGCTCCCACCTCTCCTCTCAATCCTTCACCCCCTACTTCTTCACTCCCCTAAATCCACCCTTCCTCACTTTTGCTTCAGAAAACAGAAGGCCTCCGAGGGAGATCAACCAAACATGGTATAAACAAGTTACAATGAAACAAGGAACACAGACTCATATTAAAAGCTGGTCAAGGCAACCTAGTAGAATGGAAGAGGTTGTCACTGCCAGTAAAAGAGAGAGATATTACCTATTCCCACTATTAGGAGTCTGACAAGAACGGCATACCATATCACCATAATCTATACACAGAATACTGAAGTGAGACTCATACAGGCTCCCTGAGTGTTGCTTCAGTCTCTGAAAACCATAGGAGCCCTGGTTTGTTGATATTGTGGGTTATGTTCTTGTGGTATCTTTGGCCTATGTGGCTCCTACAGTTCTTCTTTCCATTTTTCACAGGATTCCCTGAGATCCACCTAATGTTTAGCCATGGTTCCCTGAATCTGTTCATATATGTTGCTGAATGAATTCTTTCTGATGACAATTATGCTAGGCTACAAGAGTGTAGAATATCATTAGGAATCATTTCACAGATCTCTTTCTGACTTCCTTCTTCCCTCCCTCCCTCCCTCCCTCCCTCCCTCCCTCCCTGCCTCCCTCCCTCCCTCTCTTGGCTCATCTCATCTCATCTCATCTCATTTCATTTCACTTTTGCCAATTGCTTGTCCTTTGAGGAACCAACCAGTGTTACAGCTCTTGGAAGAGAAGTGAGGAGGTTTGGGGAACCCGTGCATGGCAATGGTAGTAACGTGAGTGTGGCTAACAACGCAGGTCCATTTTTCAGCTATGAAAAATTTAGGAGAAAGAAATATTCCCAAAGTGTTACAGATCTATAAAACAAACACTCTCAGATGATCCTTGCTGAAAAAGCTTGTGCACATTATTTCCTGTGGACAGGGACTTAATAAATATTGAGTAGTGAGTGGGATCCAAGGGAAGATGCTTCTCATTGATTCAGTTTGAGATGCTAGCAATCCTTTATTAATATGAGGAAGGACTCTAAGTGTTTTCCCTACCTGACTGACTGTCATAGTCCTCTCAGTGTTGTGTCACGGGTATGTGTCCCACAACAGGTAGAGTTAGGCAGGGAGTGGCCCCCTTTTACCATTCTAAGTTCTGAAATTCATGGGGTTATTCTCACTCAAACTTAACCAGTTCTTCTGTCTACTGGCATGGTCCACTTGCCCTAAAACAGCCATATTTTGATC
The DNA here is from genome assembly GCF_004785775.1 of Grammomys surdaster. NCBI lineage: Eukaryota > Metazoa > Chordata > Mammalia > Rodentia > Muridae > Grammomys > Grammomys surdaster. Next base: position 147,087 of record NW_021618973.1, on the reverse strand, counting down.
TATCCTATGTCTCTGGGCTCTCACGTCTTTATTTCCTAGCCCTTCAGGCAGTTGTAGGAGTGGACTCCCTCTCATGGCATGGGTCTTAAGTTGGATCACTCATTGTTTGGCTACACCCATAAATTTTCTATGCCACCTTTATCCTAGCACATCTTGTAGGCTTGACAAATTATAGTTAGAAGATTTCTGTGGCAGGTTTTATATTCTAATCCAGCCACTGGAACCTTTAACTAGTTAGAGAAGATGACTATTTCAGGCACTGTATCCTTCATTACTAGGAGTTTTACTAGGGGTAGCTTTGTCAATTCCATGGAGTTTCCATTACACTAAATGTACCAAAATTCCAGTTATCTCTCTTAGTATTCTTTCCTTCTACTTTCCCACATGATCCCTCCATATTCCATCCTGAACTGTTCCTATTCTTCCTACAAAATACTATTCTATTAACCCTTTCCAAAGAGATCCATTCTTCCCTCCTTCAGCCCTCCTTGTTTAGCCTTTCTGTGTCTGTGGATTGTAATATGATTATCTGTCGGACTGCATAAGTATATCCTGGTTCATGGCTGTGCATGGGCCTAGAACCCCAAGACTCTATGTGAGAACTGGCAGGAGTTCAGCTGCATCCCCAGAACCCAGGGTCCTGAAAAGCAGTCTGGTCTCCATAGAACTACATTGTTCAGTCATGTAGGCCATTACAGCCCCTCCCAAAGCGCACAGGTAAAGGGTGTGACTATAGGCCTCAGGCCTTAGGGATTTACATACTAATGAAGGCCAGAGGGTGAAGCAAATTAAGCATGCCTCCCCAGATCCTCCTCAGATCCTCCTCAGATCCTTCCCCTTTCTCCCTCCCTATTTAACTCGGGACTGTCCTGAGTTTTACGGGGGTACATCCAGATTCATCCACTATCCACCATGACAGTAAACCCTTTTGGAACCAAGGACTTCCTCCTGTCACTGGGGCCTGCCACTGCCAAAGCCCCCAGCGTCTGGAACCCTAGACCCTCTCCTGTATGTGGAACCTGCAGCGTGGAAAGCCTCTGGGACTCCACCACCGCTGCAGCCCCTTTTTTCCCACAATTATCCTTTATTTTAGAGCTAATATCATCATTTCTGATTGGGAATATAAATACTAGCAGTTACTAGTTTTTAGACACAGAGACCCTAGAGTTTTCTAACACAGTAAAGACCTTTACATAAGGTAATAAATGAATTCTATGTCTGAATTGTAAGGTCCTGTTGATGATGAGTCTGATTGCTTTGGTTTTGAGACCAAGAGAAATAAAACTGAACCTGTTTAGGTTTTATTTGCTCTCACAGTCTTTCTGAGTTAAGGTTTACCACTACTTTTTTGTTTGGAAGATGCTGTTTCCTTGGATTCAACTACCAATTCTGGATTGTAATCATTATATATTCTCTTCTGCATGAATCTGAGAGGCTTAACAAGGAGAGGTTTGATGATGATATTCTATTTAGGAAAAAAGTACACCACATTTTGTCATTCTAATCTTGCTGTCCAGTTTAAGTGTCCTGAGTTGTTTCTCCTCTACTGCAAGAAGAAACTTTATTGATGAGTATTGAAAAATGCACTGACCTATGAGAGTAATTTTATCAATAGGTAGATTTTAGCAGACTAATAGTAGTAGGTTTTTGCTAGTCCTATGAGTTTTGTAGACTCATGTACTTGCCTATCAGGAGTGTCTGATATGGGCTACAGCTTATAGAGAGAGCTTTTACTCTAATAAAATTTGGTTATTAAATTGTATAATATTTGTGACACTATATGTCCACTATTCTTATAGTCAGGTTACTATTGTAGGTTTCAGAGTTTGTAGCAAGGTGATATTGTTCATTTATCTTCTCTTCCATTAGTCAGCACATTGCATTTCAGCTTCAGAATTTTTAATCAGTAGGAGTGATGCTTCTTGATGTGATAAATAAGCAGTATTTCTAGTAACATGGCTTTACCATCAGGTTGTCGAGATTAACTGATATCCTTGGCTGAAGATTTTTATGGATTGTATTGGGAGTCAATATAAACCTGTCAATGAAGAATTCAACAATAAATAGCCGATTCTTGACAGTTTAGGTTTTATTTAGTGGCCTGAAATGTGTATTTGGGGACTCTCTCCTCTATTTAGGGTGATTATTGTAATTCCATATATATATGTATATATATATATATATATATATATATATATATATATATATATATATTCCTAAATATTATTTGATATAGTCATACATAAGTACTGAATTAGATTATTGTACCATTCCTTAGCTACTCCAATGTGTACCTTGTTTATATTTTAATTGAATTTTGTAGTTGCATACAAATAATTATGAATATCTAATGAGTGACTGCTGAGTTTATTTGGTGTTCCTTACTTATACATACATATACGTCTTTCTTTCTCCATTCCCTACTCCATTCTCTGTGAGTTTGTATGTATATTTCTTTGTGTGTGTGTATATTTCTGTGTGTGTGTGAGTGTGTGTGTGTGTTTTGTGTGCTTGTGTCTGTCTGTAGACCTGAACTCCTTGGCTATTCTGTCTAATAAATGGTTTATCCAGGGACAAAATTACTTCTTCATCTGTTGTTACCTATCATTGCTTTATTTCTTCAAACAACAGTGGGATATTATGAATTTCTTCCCTTTCACATTGGCATTTCAATTTGAAGAGTCATCATAGTGTTTGTCTTTAGGTATTCTTATTGTTGAGAGTACATTAGTTTAGCTTCTCTGACATATATAGAAGACACTTTTTCACAGCAGATGTAATATTACTCTAGATCTCATATTCATTTAACCAACTCTTTGTGAATATTCTGTGATGCTTTAGCATTGAGTGCTTTTTAAATTTATTAACTGGTATTGGTCATACCATATTCAGTTAGTTGCATTTTTAACAGTGTATTACTGTAACATTTTTAAACTACAAATTGAAGCTACTTTGCTGAAGGTAATTGCTACAACTAATATATCTATATACAAAAATACGTAAGATGCACTTAGAATTACATTTTTCCAGAAAATTGGCGTTTGTAGGTTATTACTAAGAATTATAATTTCTAAATTTATGGACCTTTTTTTACTTCTATATTTATTTTTTAATGGCTATTTTATTTATTTACAATACAAATGTCATCCCCTTTCCCCATTTCCCTCCCTAAAACCCCCTATTCTATACCCCCTCTTCTTTTATGCTTTTAAACCATTTTGATTACATGCATGTATTAAGGTCTGTTCTAGGTTGAGTGTCTAGCAATACAATAGATGCAAATAGTCAAGGAACAAACAATACAATAAACACAAATAGTCAAAGAAAAAGCAAGGCATTCAACCCAATTATATGAACACTGCCATGATAACTGTTTCTAAAGACTTATCAGGATGACTAAAGTATCTGAGCCTACTTCCCTATCCTGGCTGAAGATCATTTTCATGTCTGAAGCCTACATCCTTGTTCTATCCTTAAATTTAGATTCCTGTCTGAAATTGCGTCTTTGTCCTAGCATAATATTTTGATTCCTACCTGAGATTACTTCTTTGTTGTAGCCTATGATTTCGATCCCTACCTGAATTACTTCTTTGTCCTAGTCTAATGTCAAATTCCTGCTTGAAGCCTACTTCCTTGCCCTTGGTCAATGTCATATTCCTGCCAAGCAACCCATTTCCTTGTCCTTGACCAATGCCAGATTCTTACCAAACAGCCCCCAAACCTCTTCATCTCTCTCCCTTTATTATTTAATTAACAAGACTGAACCTTTTTTAGGTCATTCTGACAAGAATGACTTCTTTACCCGACATGGAATATGTATTATCAAAAGCAATGCACTTATGTCTTAGGTTGGTAAGACTCTGTTTCACAATCTTACCCGTCCTAAGCTTGCCAGCATGTTAAGTTAATAACTCTGTCTGGGGGTCCATTTTCAGTTTCAAGTCATGTACTTTGCCTGCCAACCTGTTGATGTTGTTAAAGACAAGCTTTAACATGATGGGCAGGAATAAAAGTATTCCCAGGACAAAAAGGGCTAGAAAATGGAAATACTGACCTCAGGCCATGGGTAATTTTATCAACAGTATCTACTACATCAATGCACAGCAGAGCAGCATTCTTTAAATTCATAAGCTCACTATGTAATGTTAAAACATCCAGAGAGGTGTTAGAATTTTTCCAAATACACTGAAAATATATTTAAACTTTTTCATAATTATGATGACTATCATTGTAAATTTTAGAAGTAACACAAATCCAATGGTATGGCATAACGCTCCTTACTCTTAAACTCTGAACCTCCTTCCAATAATTTGAATAGGATAAAGAACATCATTTCAATATTTCAATTGCCTATCTAAATCCTCTTGTGTACTCAACACATTAGTAATATTTATTGCTAAGTGATTAACAAAAGTAGCTGTCTTAACTTCTTGTGTCAAAGCAATTGTAGAAGCAGTGGTGCTAGCAATTAATGTAAATAAACCGTTATACCAGCAATAATCAAGTCCACTAGCCTCCAGCTTCTGCTTAAATTCTGACTCACTTCCTCCAGTACATGCAAGCTATTTTTTTTTCAGAATACCAAGTTCTGTAATACTCAGGGCAATAAAACAAAAGCAGGCTGATAGACCCCCATAACAAACTGTACAGAATACAGTAGGCCACAATTCTACAGAAAGAACTATAGACACAAGAAAGGGAGATGTAGCTTTTCATACAGCTGGACACATCATTGGGTCATCTAGTAGTAACTCTTCGGCTTGGAAAATATATACGAACATAGTGTTTTATGAATTGATATATCTAAGAATTGAGTCTATATTTTCATACCTGTTTATAAATACCCACAATATATCCTTTAGTTAGAGTATGATACCTAAATCTCTTCTATTTTTCTCCAGACCCACATTTAAAAGAAATTCTCTGAGGAATATGGTAAACACTAGTAAACACTTCGTATTCCCAGCTTCTGAATGAGTTTGTATAGGTATGCTGTATCATTCCTATCATGGAATACCAATCAATTGCGATGCTATCTTTGCTCTAAAATATTAAGAGTTAAAATACTTCTTGTATTATATATTACTTGGAGTCGTCTGCCAGGCTATGTGTCTACTTTGCCACTGGTGTGGCTGAGCACCAGTGGCAAGCTGCTCAGGGAAGACAGAACACAGTTCATAATTGAGATTTGGTTTCATGTTTCCCCAAGTAAGAAATAGTGGGGTCTGAGACAGATGCTATGGTTCCCAGATAGCTGTGTACACCATTGGAGTACTGTTCCGAGTTGGGAACAGAGGTCCCCAGATCTATACTTCCCCTGAGGGTGTCTTAGTGCCCAGCAGAAAGGTGATGGCTGAACTCAGGACAGGGCAGAAACTTGTTTGGTTCAGAGGGAATATCAAGAATATAGAGGGTCTGGAAGAGAAAAATCCTTCTCTGAGAGATTCAGGCATGGCTCTTTAAGACAAAGATACCACACCCCCATACCCTTGCAGCAATACTTGATGAAAGAAACAGTTCTTACTTGTCCAAACTGTTTTATCTCATGGAAGATATAAATGTATATAATAACTTATTCATAGTGAATCAGGGATGAAATAGTTTTTGAGGGAAAGAATGCCCTGTAAGAGGAAAGCTTATTGGCTAAACACTAAGGAATATCCTAAATATATTATTAGCATTAGGTTTTTATGCTACAATGTCTGGTTGTCATGTTCCTTTCAGTGGGGTGTCATGGTTACCTGTTCCAGATCAGATAGTTTGGCAAGAAGCTGGCTCTACTCCTGCTGTCCTCAATTTTGAGATTTCCTGGGGTTTGAGCCTGCTCAACCTTACCAGGTCTTCTGTCTTCTGACACAGTACACTTGCTACAAAGTGGTCATTTTTTTTAAAGGTGAGCAAACATTCCTAACCTTAAGTTTTTTTGGATATTAATGTCCTAGGAAATTAAAATGGGGAGGGTGAATATTATATAGGACTTACAAAGAACACATGATAATCTGATGATAAAATTAACCTCCAGTGAATGTATCTCTCTATCTCAGGTCAGACAGTCAGGTGTATGATAATCCACCAGCATAATCAAGTAAACAAAAATGGGTGGGGCGTAGTATCTTTCCTCACTTTTCTTGGTCAAACATAAGGTGAAGTCTTCAAATAATTTAAAATCAAATGTCAATTCTAAGTAAAAGGGTGAAAAGTAGTTGTATTGTATTATTGAATACGTTAGTAGCATTGAGAGTACCTTCTAGCACCATGAATTCTAGTTAGTATGGATGAAGTATCTATTCCAAAGAGTATTTTTATTTATGCGGGTTGAAAACTATAATTATCTGTAGTTATAAATAACATGATTAGACTGTTGTTAGGGATTATGCTAGTTAAGTAAAATGTTAAGGATAAGTAGGTTTTCCTCAGGGAACCATAACTTCACTAACGCTCAGTAATTAACTAGTTTTCCAAGTACAAATAACAGATTTCCTCATGATGAGCAGGTCTTAAGCACAATTAAAGAGCTGTCAATTAATGCCAAAGTAAATGTGATATGACAGAAATTTGGGTTTTTTTTATGTTCATGTTTATTTTGATTCATAGATATCACAGCTTGATAGAACTAACATTTGCTTCATTACTTCAAAAGCTTGTGAGGCATTTTCTGGTACCTTGAAAGTTAGTCCTAAGGGGGAATTCAGTCAGGTCAGTTTACATTCAGGGATCTCTGTGTACTGTGTCTGAAGTGTATGGTGTCTTTAGCAATAGGGACATACTTTTCACTTCTGAGATCCCTTTAACAGACCCGAAGAGCAAACCAAGGAGGGCTTCTTATATCTGCTATTGATTTTTTGTTTGTTTGGTTGGTTGAAGCAACATTGTCTGGTCTGATGAGAAAAGTTAATTTAAAATTCATATGTGTATTATTCATAAGTTTATGTTTATTGATGATTTTATAGATATAGTTTTTAGTGTGATTCCATATGACTTTTCAGACATCCTTATTGTTATTTTCTCCCACTTCTGTTTTACCTGTTTCCTCTCTCTAAAAATAATGCTCATTTTCTAATCTCCTGATCAGATCACCAGTGATGATGGTTTTATTTGTGGACCTTTTTAGATTTCTGAAAAACAAGGCCGCACTTTGAGGCACTTGGAATTTTCACTTTCTTATTTATCATAAACAAAACAATAAAATTAGGGGTCAGAGAATATGTAAATTAAAATAAGCAGAAAAGAAGAAGAGAATATAGAGAAAAAATTATGGAAAGGCAGACATACCAGTAAGAGATGAAAGATGTTGGAAAGTATTATTACTAGCAATAATTGAATGAGATGAATGACTGTGGGTAAGGTGAGTGAAGTAATCCTTATTATAGCACATGTCATCCCTATTTTAATAAATGTGTTCTATTTTATGATCAAAATACTTAAATGCACTAATTAAAATGTACTAATTTTCCCACCCAACCATATTAAAAACAAAACTTATGCAATACAATATTGCGTCCATTTTGTACAGTGTAGCTTGTTCATACAAATTACTAAATTAAGTATGAAAGACAATGAGAGCCTGTTAAAAATTAGAATGAACATTGGCAAACTTTTTTTTTCAAGAATTGGTTAATGTATAAAAAGTAATATATGGGAAAATCCTCTGTGCTATTATGTTAATACTAGATGTGAATCTCAGAGGATAACATTGGAGACAGGCTGGATAAAAATTTGGGAGTTACATTTAGTGTGTAGTGAGAAGTTCTTTGAATTATATTCAATCATTTACTTAAATTTAAATTCTGTTTAAGGACAGAGAGACCACTATATTTTCCTGGAGAGGTAGCCTAGTCCCCGTGATGAAATCCAAATCAGGAATGTTATCTCATATCAGCTAAAGGAAGTAGATTTCTGAACCAAAACAATATTTGCTAGACATGGCCAAAAATTTGTATACATAAACTTGTAAAAGATGGGTCTACATGCATAATTCTTTATTTAAATGTTTTTATTAGATATTTTCTGTATTTACACTTCAAATGTTATCCCCAATCCTGGTCCCCTCCCCGAGAGTCCCCCGCCCCATAATTTTCCCATCTCATCCCCACTTACCCTGCTTCTATGACAGTGTTCCCCCACCCACACACCCACACCTACCTCCTCACCCTGGCATTACCCTACACTGGGGCACTGTGCCTTCACAGGACCAAGGTCCTCTCCTTCCATTCATGCCCAACAAGGCCATCCTCTGCTACATATGTGGATGGAGCTATGAGTCTTTCCATGTGTACTCTTTGGTTGGTGGTTTAGTCCTTGTGAGCTCTAAAGGGGTCTGGTATTCTTGTAGCAAAGGAAGTCCAAAAAATACTACCATAGCAAGAGGCGCAACTTATGAAGCTGGACACATATATGAGAAGCTAATACCATTTTATTGACCTCAGGAAGAGTGAGAGCCAGTCTTTTTCATAGATACTTGCCCCAAGAGGCTAATCATGCTCCATTAGGTGGTCCTTCATTTAGGCACACACAGACAACACTAAGCGGACATAGTATATATTAAAAGAATACAGCACATGAAGTTGGAATGGAATATTGATTGACTTTGGGTAAGAATTCAAAGTGAGTAACAAGGGGATAGATTTTTCCAATTTTATTATATATGAATATTAATTAGAAAAGTAAGAGTTTTTAAGGGTGGGTCATACCTAGGAAAAATTCCAAGATTACTCCTCTAGTTTTTGATAGACTTGCAGATAATATATTCCTTAGAGTAATAAAATACACATATACTGCTCATAAATAAATGCTGAAAATATGAATATATTTTGACAGTTTTTTTTAAATTATACACCTCTTAATTATTTCTTTACCAGTATGAAACAATAAGACATTACTAATTTGGTCTATCATTTGACTATGGCTAGAACCCACATATATATGTATATTTATCTGTATATATACATATACAAATATAGACATATACATACACATGTACATATATACACATATACACATACACATACATTTGTATGTATGTATGTATGTATGTATGTATGTATGTATGTATATGCATGCTTAGGGATGATGCCTTGAAATTTCCTAAGACTTATTCTATCTTAGCATCCATTAATTACTTGTTGCTCTTCAGCCAGTATCGAGAACTCTGAGGTTTCCAACATCTACACTGGATGGAGATTGTCATGTCATTTTGTTATTTTTCTAGGTATTGCAATTGTTGAGATTTTGTAGGTTCAGTTTTCTGTCATATAGGAGACACTTTCTCACACTGGACAACCTGTTTCTTTGGATCGTACATTCATTCTGAAAATCTTCCACAATATTCTCTGAGTCAGTCTCTCTCTCTCTCTCTCTCTCTCTCTCTCTCTCTCTCTCTCTCTCTTTCTCTCTCTCAGTTTATTTATTGGCTTTGGGAACTCCACAATAATGTATGGATTGCATTTTGACTAGTTATGAAATACTCCATCTGCTATAAAATACTTGAAGACTCTTTGACAAGGCTGAGAGCTGCATTAATCTCTAAATAAAAGAAAAAATATTTAACTGCATTTAGATATACTTAATATGCTTAGTATATATGCTTGATGTATATATACTTGATATATATCAAGCCAATCAAATATGCCAAGAGTTAAAATAAACCAAGTCACATAGGATTCTTGACAGTTTCTCAACTGGAGTACAGTTCTCAAATGGATACAAATTCCAGCAAAGGGCTTGACTACCAAGCCTAACACAGAGAATAAGAATTTCTAATGATATCTGATGTTTAGATACAACCAATAGGAACCCTGCACTGGAAAAGATTTGCTGGATCACCATAGTCTTCTTCAGAGTGATTTTTGGCACATGATTTATCTGTTGGAAAATTTTCCCTCATTTAATGTCACATGCATTCAGGCATGCCACTTATCATTCAGTCTTAGATCCAAATTTATTTGAGAGGAGGATGGTTCACTTCAGCAATCTAAAGAAGACAGAACCAGGAGAAAATTTATGCCTTACATTTTCTTCATGGTCATATTCTGTGAAGGATTTCTATGCCTCACTGGGAACTTAGAGCTATTTGTTGACATTATCTTACTGTGCATCCAACAGTCATCTTAAAGCAAAGGACTGTAATCCGGGCATCCATTTTTGTTGCCATCGTTCTGCCAATAAAAATCTCAGAGGTTCTACATTATAATCCAAGTTCTACTGTCAGATGTATAGTGATACTGCTATGTGATAAACACAGGTTGTTTTTTTCTTTCACTTCTCTCTCTACATATTCTACACTTTGAGGATAGGTAAGGCAAGTGGGTTGTAAATACTTTCATAAAACGGAATTTACTCAGCAAAAGTTCTTTTTAGGGATTAATATGTTTTTGTCAGTATCCTGATTTAGCCAATCATTTCATTGTTCTAATTCATGTATGTTATTGAATTTATATTGCTTTGTCTGAACCACAAGCATTTTTCCAATCATATTTACTTCACAAAGTGTAGCACCTATTGTATGTCTTGCATTTAGCCTTATTCTCTGCAAATTACCTTTCTTTATTTTTCTTTCATTTTTTATTGGATAATTTATTTATTTACGTTTCAAGTGTTATCCCCTTTCCCAGTTTTCCCTCTGGAAACCCCCTATCCCTTTCTACCCCCTCCCTGCTTTTATACGGGTATTCCCCTACCCACCCATCCACTCCTGTCTCCCTGCCCTGTCATTCCCCTACACTGGGGTATCAAGCCTTCACAGAACCAAGGGCCTCTGCTCCCATTCATGCCCGACAAGGCCTCCCTCTGCTACATATGTATCTGAAGCCATGGGTCATCCCATGTGTACTCTTTGGTTGGTGGTTTAGTCCCTGGAAACTCTGGGGTGTCTGGTTGGTTGATATTGTTGTTCTTCCTATGGTACTCTAAACCCATTTCCTGGTTGTGGTAGCCCATGCAATTAGTATTTGCTGAAGGAGTCAGAGGCAGCAGGATTACAAGTTCGAGATCAGCCTGGGCAAGTTATCTTTCTTGTGAAGTACAGTGAAAGGGCAAAAATTCAGGATTGGGAAAGACAGTCAAGTAAAATCAATACACATGAGTGAGGAATACATGTGCACCAATGAAACTATTTCATAGATCTCAGAGCAGGAAGATGTAATTCATCAGTGTTGGTGAAATGATGGTTGGATAATCACCTATGGGGAAGGTGAGGGCATATGAGACAACGTATTCAGAGAGAGAGAGAGAGAGAGAGAGAGAGAGAGAGAGAGAGAGAGAGA
>NW_021618973.1:132436-135816 GCF_004785775.1 Grammomys surdaster | reverse complement strand
AGAGAGAGAGAGAGAGAGAGAGAGAGAGAGAGAGAGAGAGAGAGAGAGAGAGAGAGGATAGAAAATGTTGACAGTGATAGAAAGAATGCAAAGAGAGGAGAGTTACATCCTTTTATTTGACATAAAGGGCAATGTAGAAGGGACAGAAATTGTGATGTTTCAAAGGAAGATCTTTCCAAGGTCTCACAAAACAAATGATGAGCCAGCAATAATTCAGAACATTGAATAATAATTTGGGGAGAGTGTGGAACCTTCCATCATTTTTATGCTTTAACCTGTACAGCTCAAGTTTTCTAGACAAACTTGAGGTCTCATATAATTATAGTCAAACTATAGATAACTACCAAGAGGACTGCCTGGACACTCAGGTAAAGATCCAATATCCTACCTATCACTTTTTTTGAAAGTATAATAACATGTTGAGCTAAAATTATTTTAATCAGGAAAAGCTAGAGCTCTAGTGATGAGAATTATTCAACCTTGAAGATAATATGCAATGTCACATTAATAAAAGATTAATTCCAAGTTACAAATCTAAAATAATGCAGTAAATTAACATATCTATGCACTTGTTACTAAAAATAAATCCTTATATAAAATATAGGTGTAGTATTATTTTTTATATATAAATCCCAGTGGCAGGTTCTGCTACCCACCCCAATGCTTTAGGTTCCTGAATGAAACACACACACACAGTCTTTATAGTTTAACATGCCTTAATCAGTGCAATCAGTGAGCAACTTCTTAACCTCCATGTGGTTAATTCACCTCCAGCCAATAATTCTGAGTTACTACTTATGAAATTCTATATTCTAGCTGGCTGCTCTGGACCCAGAGAGCTACCCAACTGAGCTGTTCTCTCCTGGCTCCTTCACATGCTTGCAATTCCTTCCTGTCCTCCACTCTCCTCAGGCATGGTTTCTTTCCTCCTCTTCTCCTTTGGGCATGGCAGGTCTCCTCCTCCCTCCTTTCACTCTCTCCCAAACCTAGGAAATTTCTAAGTCCTGCCCCTGTCTGCCCTGTTCAGCTAACAGCATCATTGTTGACCAATCAGTGCCAAATGGGGGCAGTTTTCCAGAAACTACGTTCGGGTATGCAGGTACTATTGTACAAATAGTTTTTGAGTAGTGTGATTAGCATAGAAAAAATAAGCAGCAACTCAACATATGAGACTTATGCAGCAGGTGGAGGATCTTTTTTGCTTATTTTTTTGTTTGTTTCATTTATTTCTTTCTTCCTTATAGTCATAATAAAATTCATGTTTATATCATCTTACAGAATTTAGCTGAGGGATCTCTGGTTAAATATTATAACTTTGGAATTATTGAGATAATTTAGCCAAGGAGCTTTCTCTAGAACAAACAAACAAATAAGCAAGCAAACAAACACAAACTGGCATGCAAATAAAAATGTATCTTTCTTCTGTAATTATTCTGATGTGGCATCCTGGACTCATTGTGTGGCAAGGCTTCTGGGATTCCTGGAGTTTCTTCAGAGGTAGGGAGTACCAGCCCCACTTGTATTTTCAGTTTCTGCTCCACAGCTTTTGTAATCATTTGTAAGCCCTTTGTGACTGGCTGTCCATGTGGGCACATTATCTTGAATTAATGTCTTCCTTCCTGTGAGCCATAAGATTTTTTCCAGAGAAGGAAATACAGGAATTAATTAATTTTAGGCTCTTATATAGGGTGAGAGAGGGAGTTGAGGTCTAGGGAAGATAAGGGTGAGTATGAGCTGTTAATTCTTTAAGGAGAAGGTCCTCAAAACATTATTTATTTCTCATTATGAATTATTTAGATCAGTTTAAATATTAAAATTGAAAGACTCAATTTCAGGCCAGCAATATATATTCAGCAGTATATATTCAGGCCAGATTGAAAGTGATAGGTAAACTTATGTGGTGAGAGGGTATTTGTTTGTTCATTTCTTTGTTTAGTTTTGTTGTTTGTTTTCAAGGAGCTTGAAGACAGACTATGAGAATATGGTTAGGATATGACAGAAGTTGTGAAACTAAGGTGAAAACAGGTCAGAATATATCCCCTCAGAGATTCCTCCCTGAATCCCATTACGAAAATGTGCCTTAAAGTAGGAGAGTATTCCTAAAATTAGTACCTTTGAGGAGTCAGGAGACCACAGGATTCATGGAAAGGTCTCAGAGTCATTGAGTAAATCTCAAAAGGAGACTTTTTTATCCCTCAAGATCTAAATGGCTCCCTTCAAGTTAGATCCTGTGAGATTTCATTGTCCCAAGTTTTTGGAGGTGTTTGATGCACTGTCTGGTTGAATGGAGAAATTCATTCCATCTAGAGGTCAGGCAGTGTCTGAGAAACACAAAAGGAAGTGAAAGGAGAAAAGGGTAGCGGTTGAAATAAAAAGAAATGACTAAAGGACAGATGGCTCTGCTGGGCACAAATAGAGTCCCTGTAGAAGCAAGTGAATGAGAACAATGGAGGTTGGGTGTACAGGCCTCTGGGCTTCCTTTAACTTTACTCTATTTAGTACCAGATGTTAGATTGCCGAGGCAGTGCAAGGGACAAAAGGCAGAAAATAGGCAAGTGTGACATCAATAGAAGAGACATTTCTTTCAACCAGGAAGGCACAGACACTGTCACTCAGCAAAAGAGTGCCTGCATTTGTCAAGATCTGGCAGAGTTTCTTCAAGATTTGTTTCTACAACTCTCATGAGGATTTTAGAAGTTCTTATATCTGAACCACAGTCATGGACAAGGACTTGGATCTGGCCATTACTATCAGGCACTCACTTCAGGGTATCGCTCTGAAAGGGAAACCTTTGTACCATAGGTCTGAAAGTTTGAATTTCCTGTTAGTCTTCACCACCGATAACAATGAAGAAAAGAGGAGAATTATGTTCACATGGAGCCATGAGCTTTGTTTATGGCAGTGTGAAGAATTTCCATTCATATTCAAGAGAGAAGAACAATGCCTTCAGTCTGGAGTTAAACCTTTACTTTCTTGTCTTTGAGAGACAAAGGGTAGATTTCACTCTAAATAAATACAGAAAAGTTCCAAGTGCAAAGTCATCCCATGCTGAATTTCTTCTTACCCCAAGCTTTGATCTTGAGGCCATACTCTGTGAATTGATAACCACAGGCACATAAAGGTGGTTGGTTTGAGGGTCAGAAAAACTTCTTTAAATTCCACGTTGCTTTGGGTTTTAAAAACTAGCATAAATGTTCAAGTTACCAACCATATGTCAGTTTGGGGTGTAATATTGTCATAAAGGAAGGCTCCCCAATGTTAGTGGCCACATCAAGGGCGGCCTTGGTTTAGGAAAAAGCCAAGGTAGGATGGCTGTGAGTTAGCCCAATGACAGGATTATTGTAGGTCCACTTCCCAGGGGCCCACCCAATGCAGCCGAA